>NW_025833917.1:9240-191920 GCF_002878395.1 Capsicum annuum
CAATTTTCTAGCTCTAGACCCACCAAATTGTAGCTAATTAAATCATCTTTCCAATGATACCAATTTCACTTAAATCTGATACCCAGTTGAGAAGTTATGGCACTTTTAGTAAGAAACAGTTGGCTAGCGCGATGGTACCGCATCGCGGTGGATGGCAGATTTGCAATCGTCCTCTTTCTAGTGAAGCACCATAATTATGTTATGTTATGGTTATCCCTAAATTCTTATTCGTCCCTTTCCAATAGCTCACCGTGATTCGCTAGTGTCGTGCCAGAAAATGTGGTGGAGAATGTACTGCATCGCGGAGGAGTGCAAATTCATGCTCATCCATTTCCAGTGATCCAACGTGATAGCACCGCATTGAGCAAGGGTGCAAAATTGGGCTCGTCCATTTCCAGTGACGTGACGTGATAATGCTGCATCGTGCCATGGTGAAAAATTGGGCTCTAGTTCTGAATTTCAAGGACAATTTAGTCTTTTTCTCAAGCCCAAGTCATGGAAAATAAAAGATTTAGGGTATTTGGAGCAACATATACTCATTATTCATCTATTTTATCTCCAATGTAACCCTAGAGTTTCAATTTCAAATACCAAGAAAACTCAAATTACACCATCCTTTTTCCAAGATAACCTAAAATTTAAAGTTCCCAATTCAAGAACTTCAAGAAACAACCTTCAAGAGAATAAATAGGAATTCAAAGTCAAGTGTCGTCATCAGTTTCGTTAATTAAAATTCTTTCATCATTGTTCGCCAAACTAGTTTTTAATTACACAGTTACATAATTTTGTATGATTATGCATGAATTTCAATTTAGAGTTCATACCAAATATTGCTATTAGAAGATTATGAGATTTTAAGTGATTTAGTTGTTAAATTGCATGAATACTTTCATATTTTCATGCATATTGCAGTAATTTCTAGATTTAGAATTGAATTATCAACATTTTCATTATTGAACATGAATTTTATAATGATTTGATATGAAATTGATGCATGGGTTACTAGCCCTTGTTTGAATATTGTTATTTCAAGAAGATTGTATTTTTAAGCATCCCATGACTTGTTATATTTTGATTTTGAACAAATATTTAATCTTTTGATCTCAGCTTGGATATGGAATCCACATTTATAGATTTAACTACAGGTACAGTAAACAGATTTACAAGAGGTTTCCATTGTAAACCCATATATTAGCTTTTAAAAGTGGATTTCCAACAGAATGAGCATACATATTAAAGGGAGTAGTATTTAGCATCGAGTTGATTATGTTCACATGCCCCATAACTTTGAGCCAACATAGGTTCAGATTATCAGATTATTCCTATTTCTATATGGATGACAGATATAAATGTGATTACTTAAACTAGGTTATACTCCTTGGCAAGAGTATGACACCTCTCCCAACGTGACGTTTTCCCATAAGGGAACAAGACATTGGACACTATGATAGCTCACATAGTATATGTCAGTTAGAAGAACCTCCCTAATAGTAAATACTTTCAAAATAGTTTTTAAAAGTATTTCCCTACAGCTTACAGAAAATAATAATTCTAATAGAAAAGAATAACAAAGCAACTTTTAGAAACTAAGTGTAAAGGCTTACAATTTTATTCAAATATTGTTTTATATAAGTCATTAGCCATGAGATTTCATCTTTTAGTTTACAGGAATCAATAGTGAGTCCTGTTACACTTGGCCTGCATGATTTGTAAACAGACTTAACTTTAGTTCTACTTATTCCAATAACAGAAAGAGTAAAAGTACAAATTTTAGAACTAAGTTTCATGACTCATAAGATTTATACAGTATGTTTTTTCATCATGATTCTTGATTTTTAGCTTTTAGTTACTCCAACCAATGTAAGTCATTTATACTTAGCATGCACCCTTTTACAAGCTTATATAAACATTGAGATATTATTTTACTTATGTATTTACCCCCATATTCTCAGTACATTCCAAAAGTACTGATCCATAGATACGTCTATGTGCTATATTGTTTAATAGTGTAGGTACCAGTTCAGTTGCAGTATATATCCCACGATCAGATAGTTGTATATTCCAGCCAGTAGATGATGTGTCCTCATACTTTGAGGACTTCAGTTAGTTGTTATTTATGTAATTTACTTTCTTACATAGATGTATCTATTAAAAGTAGTTGGAGTTGCTTTCTAGCTATCTATAGTCAGCATAGTAAAGGCTTCACAGATCTCAGTTAGTGTCAGTTATGTAATTTTAGTTCTATTCTTTAGTTTTATCAAAATGTGAAATTGTATTAGTATTGTATTTTCCCCAGAATTCATCAGGGTTATATTTCTGCATAGTAAACTCAGTTATTTTATGCATATTTCAACCAATTTCTTAATAGTATTCCAATATAAGGGTCAGCTTGGGATAACTTATGGTCCTAGGCACCGTGTGAAGACTAAGGGGTAGTCTTGGCTCATTATAAACTTGGTATCAGATCATAGAGTTCAAGTGTCCTAGGGTGCCTGTGAAGCCGTGTCTAGTATAGTCTTGCAGAATAGTATGGAGACATCATTACTTTTCTTCGAGAGGCTATAAGGCATTTTCAAAAAGTTTCTTTCTTTCATGCTCTAGGTCATGCAAAAAAATTATTCTCTCAGAAACATCTCTCGGTTTGAACATAACTCCATAATACTCCATCTATGACCTATTCTTGAGATAACATGATTAGTAAGTTCCAATTCCTCCTTAGATAATTCTGTTAGATTTACAATCAGTAACTTAAGAAGCCACACAAGGGGCTTGAGAGAAGCTCTCTAGTGTGTTAAGTTCCTTATGTTGAAAGTTTATGTCATCATCCATATGAGTTGTTCAGTTAAGATAGAGTAAGATATGTATTTAGGGTCCTCGATAACCCTCCATTACAGAAAGTGCTCATGAGAGGAGATAGTTTGAACTTAGATTATTGAATAGAGTTTGCATTCGTGGAATATTGTAACCTAGAGCGTTACAATTTATAAGTAGTAGAACTTACTTATAGTTAGAAGTATGGATATAGAAGTGTAGTGGCAAGAAAGGTGGGAATGGCGATTGATAAAAAGTATATAATATGAAGAACTCACACTTGACACCAAGAACAATAGTGTCTAATGCAAGCACCACCACTGCCAACTCTAAGTTATGTCTTGGGTAGTTCATTTCATGAGCTTCAACTGCCTATAACCATAAGCAACAACATTTTTATCCTTTATCAAAACAAGACACAAAAAAAAGTGAGGCATCACAAAACCCAATAAAGTCCTTACCTTCAACCGAAAATGAATGAATATGTGTTATATACAAAAGTGTCTTAAGCTCTTGGAAGGTCTCTTCACATTGGTCTAGACAAAATAATGAAACTTCTTACTAAGTCAACCTTTACAAGTAAATCACTATGGCTGTCAAGTTCTTGATAAATTTGTGCTAATTAGTAGCAAGACCCACAAAACTTCTTATCCCTATCATGGAACTAGGTCGATTCCAATACTTTATTGTCTCAAATTTCTAGGCATCCACTATCATCCATTTTGATATAATCATATACCCAATAAAATAAATTGATGAAAAACAAAATTCACACTTTGAAAGCTTAGAAAATTACCACTTTTCCCTTAGGATCGCCAAAAATATGCAAAGATTGCCTACATGCTCTTCCTTAATCTTAGAGTACATAAGATTATCATCATTAAACATAATTACAAAAGAAAATAAGAACGACACAAAGATCTCATTCATTAAGCTCATAATGGTTATATATGCATTAGTTAAGTTGAAAGATATTATCAAAACACATAATAGCCATACTGACACAGTATTTTTTTGATTTAATTTGTATTTTTATTAATCAATAACATAAAATCCACACAATTATGGATCAACCCATCCAAATAGTCCAATAATAGCAAATAACAACAAAATAATTAGAAAATTAGACATGTCTAAAAGTTTACTTGGCCTAAAGAAACAACTTATATATTGAGTAGGGTTTCTAAATCTTAGCTCAAAGTTGATATCCACTCTTCTCCGCCTCTTTACATCATGTTTTTCTTTAAGAATTAGCAATTCATCCTGCTTCAGCTATGGGTGCTTAACACAATGCCTTGGTTTTATTTCATTGAAGCTTCTTCCATCTTGAATGAGTAAGTATCTTCTTTCCCTTTGATGCCTGCCACTAAAATTTATGATTTAACCCATTTCCTTATTGATTTCTCAGCTGAGTTCTCCTGTGTATGGGTGCTTGTAGTAGTTTTTGGTGCTAAAATTAAGGGTCTAGTCTACTAGGTCTTATTCCTTCTTCCAAGTGAGTTAAATCCTCTACTGAGCTTGTTGACAACTTTGTTAATTCTATCTAGCAACCTTGCCTATTTTGAGCTGCAGATATGGATGGTATGGAGATTCTGGTATGCTTGGAATTGCATGCATTTTGATAGTTACAAGTATCTCAGTCTATTAAAGATAAGATCTGACCTTGTGACCCCTAAATCTGTTGAGAGTCCATTTTTGTTGGCTGGTGTAGTTAGGGTAAATAGAAATTTCCCTATTTTTTTTATCTTGTTCAGGTTGTACATATAGTGTATGTGAAAAAACAAGCTTTAGCTGTTCCAGTCCCTTTACCCCTTTGATGGTGATTGCCTCGGATATTTTTGCTTATCATTATTAACTATTATCCTACCTGCACTGGGTAAATGATTGAATGATGTAAGTATGAATTCCCCTTATTCCAATGCTAAATTAGCAAAATAGTCAGCTAGTTGATTGCCTTATCTGATTATATGTTGTATTTGTACATGCTTGGTTTAAAGTAATTTCTATATTTGACTGACCTTATTGGCTATTCCTTGGACTCTCACAATCCTTGCTTCAAAAATCTTTTTCATGGCTAAAGAATCAGTTCGAATGATCACATTGTCCTTCTCTGATTGATTGCAATGTATAGCTTCATGTAGTATTTCCATACACTATGCTTCCATTTTATTTGTAGCCTCTATTATTGTTCCTTCTATATGTAATAGATGTCCATGTAAATTTCTCAAACAAAATGCCCACTCACTTCTCCCTGGGTTCCCTTTTGATGCTCCATCAATTTTGTACTTAACCCAGCCTTCCTTTAGAAACTCCCATGACACTGTTATTTCTTTAATCTTAGGCTTCAATTGTTTAAACTCTTGTAAAATTACTGGCCATTCATATGAGAAATCCATATTTGGATTTCTAGCTTTCAATAACATCCTTAAGTTCCTTGTAACATTAAAGATCAACCTCTACACTGTCACTCCTTTTCCATTATGTTTCAACAAATTCCTTCTTTTCCATAGTTCCCACAATAGGATACCTGGTAGTGCTCTAAAGTATACCTTTTTCCTCTTTTCACTTTAGCATCCCACCATGCACATATCGTATCACTTAATCCCAATCCTTGAATATTAATTCCTGCAAAAGAAGAAAAATAGGACCAAGAATTGTTAGCATTATAGGTTCTCAATAGCACATGAGACATAGTCTCTTCTATTGGATTGTTGCAATATCAATATTTATAAGGACCTTCCAATCCCTATAATCTAATAGTATCATCCACTAGGATCTTTCCATTCCATATTTTCCACATAAAAATAAAATCTTAAAAGACAGCCCTTTAATCCACAATTGTTTATAAAATTCATTAGGATCTTCTCAATGTCTCACATATTCAATGCTAATTTAACTGTGAACTTTTATCTTGATTCAAAACACTTGATATTTCTTTATCTTTTGTAGATGTTGATCTAGAGTTCTTACTTTATGTAGTATATGATTCACTAGCTATTCTAAAAACAAATTCTTCTTCAATTCTTCATTCCAGTGGCCATTCCTCACCAAATTCTTAACAAATTGATATATGTCATCCCATTCTTTACTTTCCTATACAATAGAATAAATATCTCCTACTCTAGTCCAATTGTCATACCAAATATGTGCATCACCTCCTCTATTCTACCACATTATAAGATGATTAATAAGATCTTTTATTTGTAACATCTTTTTCCAGACTTGAGATCTTCCTCCTGATTTCTGCATTACTTCCTTAGGATGATATTTTCTGCAATATTTATTGTGAATACAATCACTCAAAATAGTCTTCATAGTTCAAAAATTCCACCATAATTTACAAAAGAGTGTTGTGGAAACATCATCCAGCAACCTAAACCCCAAACCCCCTTCCTCTTTAGGCAAACATAAAGTGTTTTATGTCACCCAATATCTCCCTCTTACTTCTATAGTACTACTTAATAAGAACTAAGAAAATATCTTTTGGATAGTATTTAAAACATTCTTAGGAGAATTCATGACTAAGAGACAATGAATGGGAGTTTTTTGTGATTCATGCTTAATCAAAATTGCTCTACCTCTAAAAGAAAGTAGTTTACCTTTCCGTTCTTGCAATTGTTGCTTATCCTATTCATGATCTACTAACAATACACCTTCTTTATCCTCATGTAGAAGAGAGGATATCATAAATAATTAAAAGGGAATTCCTATCTCAGAATACCAGTTGTTTCCTCTGCTATTACTACTGCACCATTAGACACATTTCCATGTAAATACAAAACACTCTTCTCCTTATTTATCTTTTGACCAAAAACAGTTTCACACATCTCAAATATTGTTGTGACCAACTGTAATTACCCAATTCAGCCTTACAAAGTGTAATAATATTATTTGGAATTGCAAGATGATTGATTTTTTGACTACCTCTATGCATACCAAAGAGTTTGAATTCTTTCTTGGATAATAAAGCTTTCAAACTTTTTGATAATACCTTGGTTGCAATGATGAACAAAGTAGGAGAAAATAGATCCCCTTGCTTTGGACCTCTAGAGAATTTAAAAAATCCTTTAGATTGTCCATTTAGCAATATAGAATACCAATTATTTGCAACCAATCTGAATACCATATCAATGATTTATTCATAGAAGCCAATCTTTCTCAGAACTTTAGTAAGAAATAACCACTCCACTCTATCATATGCTTTCATCATATCCATCTTCATCATTATATTAGGAGGTTTTCCCCTTTTGCTAATTTCAGACACTATTTCCTAAGCAACTAATGTATTCTCAGCTATATTTCTTCCTTGAACAAAACCATCTTGTTCTTCAGATATAATTTTAGGTAGAATTTACTTAATTCTTTCATGAATAATTCTGGGAAAGATTTTATTCACAAAATTACTAAGTGATATAGGTCTCAGATCTAAAAAAGTTTTCACCAATAGCTTCTTAGGTAACAGAACCAAATTAGTATGTGTGATAAATCTTGGAAACTCATGTCCATAGAAAAAAGCAGTAATCATTTGGTGTAGGTCCTTGGCAAAAATAGTCCATGCATCCCGATAAAAAGCACTAGACATACCATCTGACCTCTAGCACTATTTCTGTTAAACTCCCTAACTGCTATTTTTAATTCCTCAATTGTTGGGAACTTCTTTAAATCTAAATTATGGGTTTCTATTACTATTTTAGAAAGCACAATCAACATTGAGAAATATTTTGTGTCCTCTGACTTTTCAAATTGTTTTGGGATAAATTTATTTGTTGTTTCTATAATTTTATCCCGACTGTCCAACCAACTCCCTTATTTATTTTGGATTCTTTAAATTCTTAATCTTGAATTTCTTCATTTCATTAATGTATGAAAGATCTTGTGTTCCTTTCTCCATTTTTGAACCACTTAAAATCGGCTTTCTATCTCCATAAGTCCTTTTTTCTTCTCAATTGCATTGCTAACTCTTCTTGAGCTTTTAGCAGATTAGCTCTATTGACCTTGTAGGATCCTCTTCAAATTCTTTCTCTCTTATTTTAATCACCTTCTCTATAGTAGAAATCTCTTAGCTGGTGTTTCCAAAAGTTTGTTTACTCCAAGCAGTCAAAGCAACTTTGGTTCTCTTCAAATTTTCATGAAAAATAATAAAAGGATTACCTTCTATATCATCCTTCCAGTTCTTCAGAATAACCTCCATGCATGATTCTTCTTTTAGCCACAACTTGAGAAATCTGAATATCTTTATTACCTACTCACTGGCCCTACTAAACTGTAATAAAATTAGAGCATGGTCTGAACCACTTCTTACCAAATTATAAACATCAATAATAGGAAAAACTTCATGCAACTTATCATTATACAACACCCTTTCTAACCTTTCAAAAATACATTCATCACCAGTCTTACCATTCAACCATGTATATTTGCTTCCCTTAAAACCATTTTCTTCAAGATTACAAATGTTAATTCAATGATTAAAATAATTTGTCTCATTTACTATAACTGAAAACCCTCTAAGTTTCTCCTCATCACTTCTTATCACATTAAAATCTACACCAACTAACCACGGTTCTTGTATAATATTATCAATTTCTCCAATTGATTCCCATAAGACTAATCTCTCATTTTGATTACACTTTGCATACACCAGTGTAGCAAATACAACTACTCCTGCATGCTGATTTTTTAGTTTTAGAGTAAGCTATTGCTACTCATCCCTAATGATACTATACTCTATTACTGAGTCCATGAAATCCCAAATTATACCTGATGTATTTACAATTGCATGTTATATTCCCATTCTCCTTTTATAATTATCAATATTATGGCTTTCCAAAAATGGTTCCATACGGTCAATGAACAAAAATTTATGTCTTCTATGCATTATTATCAATCTTGTAAATGTTTTCTATGTACCAATAGATCTTATATTCCAAATTAATGCATTCATCTTTATAAAGATTTTGACTTATGCTCCTTGTCTGCATTATGTTTGCACTTATATTTTTTCCTCTCCTATGCTACTTCCCCTTCTTTGTATTTAAAGACTGATTTTGTTTTGGAGACAAATTTCATTCAATTACAACCATATCTATATGATCTTCCAAATATTTACTATCCAGGTCTTATTTGTTTTTATTAACAATCTCTATCAGGTTCCCTACTTTAATTTCCAATGGTAAAATCCCTCTAATACCATATATTGTTTCTCATCCTTATCTTGGTCCAACACCATTAACTCCTTTGTTGTGTTTTGAATAGCCTCTCCTTTTTTCCTTGCTTGATGAACATGTGCCTTCTACTGCATATCTTTTTTACCCTTCTTTATTTATTCTTCTCCTTTTTCTAGATTGTCCTCACTACTCGTGTTTTCACTTAATCTTGTTTAGCACTTTTCGCTTTGATGGCCCATTCTTCTTATACTATATCATCTTTTTATTTTCTAAATCTCTTATTCACCTAATCCGTTGTAGTCTCCTTCTTTTGATGGTTTATTTACTCTTCCTGCATTTCATTATTCTCTTGATTAAAAAAATTATAAGCATTAGTTGTCTTAATTCCCTCCATCTTTTCATCAACTTCTCCCACAATATGACCACTTGTCTCTTTTGCATTTTTTTTATTCTTTTTAACAATTGATATTTGTTGCTATTCTTTGTTGAATCTCTACCTTCCTTCTCTTGTTTGTTTCTTCCTTATGGGTCTCTATTTATTCTTCTTGCTCTTGAACCTTAGTATATATATCAGGATGAATATTCCACCAACTTTCTTGATCATATACTTGTAAAAACACTCTTTATAGTACTTAGGCATATAGTCATATTGAATCTGAATCCAGTTGGATTTTATTTTCCCCGTAATGCCATCCGCTACATTGATTTTTATCCTATGAGGTAACTTAGCAATTAGATCCACCTCTATCTTTACTCTTGCACTGCTTGGCATGGTATGATTCCTTGTATCCATGTCTACCATTAACAGTTTTCCTACTGTAGAAGAAATAGAAAAGATAGCTTTCTTAGCAAAAAAAATTATGTGGTAAGTCAGGCATTGAAATCCATTCTATGCCTATTGTAGTTTCAATATGTTGTTCAAACCAAGGGTTCCATTTGAGTGTTCTCATCTTCCAAAATATGCCTTTGGCATTAATGTAATAAGTTGATGTTGATAATAATTTCACATAGTGTTCCAACTTACTTAATCTGATCAATATGTGCCTTGCATCCATTAATTTTATTGTGCAATCTCCTTTTATTCCATATCAAACTTGAATTGATTTTCATAGTTCTGCAACATTAGGTTTTGTATATGAGAACTTGCTAATAATTTCATACTATAAGTTCTCTTGTATAATCAAACTCTTCACCTCTGAGGATTTCCACGTAACACATAGTTCCCCATGCATCATTAATACAGGTTTTAGAGGAACCCTAGTCCTATCATGAACGTACCTATTATTCATTAATAAATCATCATATTTTTGAGGTGCAACATTAAATTTTATCTCCCATTCCTTATTCTTATTTGAAGATTCCTGAGGTGGGGTCAAAAAATTTTCAATACTTTAGGAGTTTTGCATACGTTGTTTTTAGGGTTTTTTGAGTTTGTTATTTGAATTATGTAAATTGTTTCATTATTGGGAAGAATGTTTATCCCATACTGACACACCATGTAACTAATCAAACAATTCATAAATGAGAGGCAAGGTATATTTATGTCTAATGTTAACCATGTTCAGCTACCTATAATAATGCAGATGCTCGAGCTACCATTATTCTTTTTGAAAAATAAGACCATAGCATCCCAATATGAAGTACTTGGATGAATAAAAACTTTGTCAAGTAGCTCCTGCAATAGAGATTTGAGCTCACTCAAATTTATTGGAGCCACTCGATAAGGTGGAATTGAAATAGGGTGTGTGCTCGACACTAATTCAATGCAAAAATTGATATTCTTATCTGGAGGCATGCCCAGTAGATCTGAAGTGAAAATATCTAGAAATTTGAAGACTACCAAAACTAATTCTATAGAAAGTCACGCCGCATCTATATCTAAAGGTGGTAAAAAAATGTTGAAAACCCCTTCTCCACTAGGCTCCAAGCTTACTAAGTTAGCTTTTCACACTTCCTCCCACTCTAGTTTCTTCATTCTAAGAATTGTTAGAGTTACTATTTTAGAATTACACTTTAAACCCTAGATATGGATATAACTAGGTAATACCTAGAATTACATCAAAGTCCAACATATCCAGAATAACAAAGTCTATCCAAGTTTGAAAACCAACAAATAATATTGGGTAAAAAGGATAAAAATAGGTCATTATCATAGACTTATCCACTAGAGTAGACACATAATTAGGATAAAAGTACATTGCAAACCAAATTCAAACACACCAAAAATTGAACATATACATGGAAATAAGTAGACCTTATATCAAATCAAATAGAAGCCATGCGGTCATAGTAAAAAATAGTACATGTGACCACTCCATCAGAAGATTCGACATCAACTTTCTCAAAAATGTATAATAGTGAGCCCAGTCATCAATTTAATCTAATTCATTTCCCAGGTGTGCTCCTCTTTCAGTGCCAGCATTTTCTTGACTACCCCATCCACCATTCTGATTTCCCTAACCTTTATATGGATGACCCCTGCCGCTAAGTCCTCATCATATATGATATTTCATGGAAACACGACACTTTTAATTCTTAAAATGACGAAATTATGCCTATACTTAGGTGATTTTAGTTTATATAATGTAGTTTGTTGCTTGTTGTAGGTTAAATAGGTCTATTATAGTGTTGGGATGAAATTTGAAGAAAAAGAACAGAAAAAGACCAAGACTACAGATTATACAAGTCACCACATGAGTCATCAACAAAGTAAATAACTCATAGGTTGACTCATAAGAACAATAGTAACCAAAGACAAATTTAGAAACAAAGCAAACAACTACTGTTGTGCCTAACTAGTAAAATGAGCTAGTGCCAATGAGGACATTAATAGGATGGAGAGTATGCATGGATTACAGAAAATTAAATACATAAACTCCAAAGGATAATTTTCCCATACCCTACATAGACCAGATGCTGGATAGACTTACAGGCAGATGATAGTACTATTTTTTTAATGGGTACTCAAGATATAACCAAATCACTATTATGCCTTGGGACCAACACAAGACGACTTTTATATGTCCTTATGGGGATTTTCCATTTAGACGTATGCCATTTGGGTTATGTAACTCTCTAACCATAGTTTAAAGATGTAGTTTTTTCATTTTCTCATACATAGTAGAAGACACATCAAAGTATTTATGGATGATTTTTTATCATTGGTGATTCTTTTGATGACTACCAAGTTCAATTTGAAAGTACTATTAGAAGATGTGAGGAATGCAACTTGGTACATAATTGGGAGAAGTGTCATTTCATGGAAAAAAAGGTATTTTTCTTTAGAACATGATTTCAAAAAGGGGCACAGAGTTTGATAGGGCCAAAATAGACGTAATGGGAAAATTACCTCTAACAATTTTTGAAGATTTCTAATCTCTTTTCAATATCCTTTAGAAGGAGGTGAAATTTATTTTTGATGATGCTTGTATAAAGGCTTTTGAAAGCCTATAAGAAAAGTTGGTGTAAGCTTTAATCATTGTGTCTCCCAATTGGTCCTTGCCTTTTATGGTTATGTGTGATGCAAGTGGAGTGGACTTAGGTGTTGTCTGAGGCCAAAGAAAACAAAAGATTCTTTATCCCATCAACTATGCCAGCAAGGCATTAAACCCTTCTCAAAAGAATTACAGAATAACTGAACAAGAGCTATTGGTAGTGGCTTTTGCCTTTGAGAAGTCTAGGTATTACTTGATTGGGATGAAGGTAGTAGTGCACACTAATTATGTAGCATTGAGGTACTTAATGGGAGAAAAAGACGTAAAGCCTAGACTGATTAGGTGGGTACTATTACTTCAAGAATTTTATTTCAAAGTCAAGGACAAAAAATGCACAAAAAACTAAGTTGTTGGTTATTTGTCTAGCCTTGAGGAGGATGTAATGTATAAAGTTAAACATGGGCTCGAGATTGATGATATTTTTCTAGATGAGTTGTTTTTAGTATCTTCCCAAGGTCTAATTCCATGATTTGCAGATTATCCAAATTATCTAGCTAGTGATCTAGTCCCAGAAGATCTTTCCATTCAGCATAGAATGAAGTTTATGAAAGATGTAAGGAAATTTTCTGGAATGATCCTTAAATATTCAGAATTTATGCAGATGGGATTATTTTTAAATGTATACCTGAGGTGGAGATGATGAGCATACTTTAGGCTTATTATTCCTCACTAGTAGGGGTTCATCATGGAAGAACCTACACAGCCCATAAAATCCTATGATGTGGGTGTTATTGTCCAACAATCTATAAAGATTCTTATGCTTTTGCTTCATCTCATGATCAATGTCAACGCCAAGGTAATATCTCTAAATGCCATGAACTTTCTATGATTCCTATTTTAGAATAAAAAATGTTTGATGTATGAGGTATAGTCTTTATGGTTTCTCTTGTATGTTTGTTTGGAATAAAGTATATACTTATAACTGTGGATTATGTATCCAAATGGGTGGAAGCAGTTGTGCTCCCCAATAATGAAGCACAAAGTGTCACTGCATTTTTGAAAAATCACATTTTTTCTTTATTTGGTATGCCACGTGCTATCATTAGAGACAGTGGGTCTTATTTTTGTTATGGTCTATTTAAAATTCTTCTTATGAAGTATGTAGTAAAACACAAGGTGGCAACACCTTATCATCCGTATACTATCAGACAGGCTGAGGTGTCCAATAGAAAAATCAAGCCTATCTTGGCAAAGATTTTAAATGGAAATAGGACTAATTGGTCATGTGTGTTAGATAATGATTTATGGGCTTACCAAAAAGCTTTCAAAACCCCCATTGAGGCTTTGCCTATTAGTTGGTGTATGGCAAGGTAGGTCACTTTCCTATTGAACTTGAGCATAAAGAACTATAGGCATTGAAAAAGATGAATTTTGAGATGCAAGATCCAGCAAAGGCAAAGGATGAACAATGAGTTGGATGAATTCCAATTCTGTATGTATGAAAGTTTTGCACTTTACAAAGAAAATATGAATATTCTTTATGATCTCAAGATTGAGAAAAGGATCTTTGATAAAGGTGATCAGGTATTGCTCTACAACTCAAGGTTTTTCTTGTTTCTAGGTAAGTTGAAGTCTATATGGTGTGGTCATCGCTTTATTGTGCTAAGAGTGTTTCCATATGGTGCTTAGGAATAGAAGAGGGATGGCGAAGCCTCTTTTAAGGTTAATGGGCAATAAGTAAAGTACTACATGGGTAACACTAAGGAACTAAATTTGATTTTTGAATTAGACCTTGGTGAAGTCTGAGTAACCAAGGCAACTACGTGGTGCCGTGATGTTAGATCAAGCGCTCCATTTAAGGCAACCCATGAGGATAGTTGGTGAAATCTGAGTATCCAACTTTGCCACAACGTGTTGCAATATTAAATCAAGTTCAATATGGGAGGAAACCTATGTTTTGTACTCATTTATTTATAGGGTAATATGTTTGTTCAGTGTACACGGCTAAAGATTGCATGAATAATAAAGAAAAGTTACAGAAATTAGGTCATCTAAACTTTTCAAGGGTCGTGCTGTAAGGGTAAGACTCTTGAATAAGTGTCGTAAGGACCTGGAGATTATACAAATCCAGGTAAAAGATTTTTGAGTCTTTACAACTCTCAGAACGAGTCATACCCTCTAGGTGCAACTCATAACATTGAGTCATATCGACTCCAAAACACAATCAAGGTTCCAGGTCTTTATGATCAGAGAAAAAGACCCGTAAGCCTGGGTACGAGTCATACACATGACTCGTACCCAAGCTTACTAAGTCATGGGTCATAGGTAAACCCAACCCAACGCTTTATTTAAAACCATATAGGGCACCTGATATGGGTAACCGAGATCCGAATCATTTCAAAAACAAAATTACCTCTATTTTCGATTGGTCTTTGAGCTCTAAAAGCATGATTTAACTTTCAATTACTTACTAACATGCTTGAATCCTTCACATTTAATGAATTTGGGAAAAAATCACAAAAATCGAGTAACCTATATCTCCACTACTCAAATAAGTTCTTGAACATAAATGTTATTTATTTCAAGTTGATATTGCTAATGTGAGATAGTTCAAACTTTACTTAAGTTGAGTTTACTTGAGTGTTGCAATTTGGAACCCTAGTTCTTAGGATTTGATTTGAAAATTGATATTTAAGAATAACTTGAAATGTTATGCTAAAATTGTGTGGTTTTGGACTAGTTTAGGTAAGATAATGCTTTCCAGTAAAGAGGGTAGTTTGGGTATTGCATATTGCAGTTAACTTTGAAGTTGATCTTCTATGTTGCAGTGGATACGAGACCTATTATGACTCATATCCACATGTAAAGAGTCATAATGAGACTCATACCCACTGACAACATAGAAGTCTAACTAATTATAGATTTTGGTGTGGGTACGACTAGCTTATATGAGTCGTATACATACCTTATGAATTGTACACAAAAATCGTATTGACATGGGAAGAGGTCATACTTTAGAACTTTTATTCTGGTCTGCATAAGACTGTTGGTTACAAGTCGTAACACGTCCTTATGACTTTTTAAGAGGACTCGTAAGAAGACCAATGAACATCCATACATGTACTGAGTATCATATTATATGATTATACAAGTAATACCTAGGCGATATGACTCTTACCCCCAGTCGTACCTTGTACTGAACTTGTACACTAAAATTTATTTTCTTATTTTTACTTTCTCTTTATTTCTTAATTACTAATGTATGTGTACATTCAGGTACCATGCCTCAAAAAGGTGCATCAGCTTCAAAATAAGTACCCAAGAAGGGCACCAAAAAGACCTGTGTCTCAATTTTTGAGTATACGAGGTCATCCGGCAGTAGCAAAGACATAGATGAAATCCCAATAAAGGGGCATATCAAGCCAAGATACCATAGAAAGGCTCGGGGAAATAAAGTAGTCACTCTAAAGTATACACCTCTAAGAGTACCTAAAAAGAAGAATCCCCATGCTTTACCACCCCAAACACTGTCCCAGTCTAAAGAGGGTTGTGATAATAACGAAAAAGAGTCGAGCTCAGTGAAAATGAGCTCAGAAAATACCAGTGTAAAGGAAGTGGATGCTACTCTGATTGATAGATAGTACCCTCCATTAGATCTTACACATGCTTTAGTGCCCACCATTGAATGGTGGGGGTACTATGGTATGCACGCCACATATAATGATGGTTTGAGAAGACTCTGGAATGAAAAAATAAATGAAGTTTGTGTCTCGAACAGAGATTTACAATGACTGGGATGACTGAGTTGCCCAGATTTTATGCCCAATTTAGGAAAAATAGCTTTGGGTTGATGACCAAAGCACCTAACAAGTACATTGTTGCATTAGTCTGAAAGTTTTTCACGGTGTATAAGGGAAAACTGCAGAGATAGTATCTACAAAGGTAGCTATAGAGAGGTGGTGACCCCATTGCCTCATTATTCATTTGTGGGGTATGGGTTAATATCTCCCCACACACTATTTCTATATTGTTATACAGACCGGACTATCAGCATCCAGTAAACATGGGTAAGATGGAGTATCAAATACAGAAGATGAGAAAAATTACTCGTAAACAGCTAAGGATGAATGATAAGATGGGCCACTTTAGACAAATTATTGGTTTAATAGCATCAAATGGTGAGGATGCAGTTTGGGTAGTTAGATGCCCGGGAGTGGTCACCTAGAAAATAGAAAAGAACATACTTAACTTCCATGCTAAGGCACGGTGGATGCTGGATGGACACCGACTATGTCCCACTTTTGTGGAAAATGTACTTAGTTCAATTTGGGCAGATTTGATAGTTGGGTTCATGACTTGATATGAGTTTGATGTAGGAGAGTTCATAGCTTGAGAGATAAGAGACCAAGTTATAGATGGAGAAAATTTACTGCATTCTTATTCGTATATGGTTACATAGATGTGTTTGGCTTCGGGGTTATAGAAAATCCTGAGTATCGATGATGTAATAGAGTCCACAAACACCGTGGACTTGGGATACATTAAACATGCAGCCAACCCATTAGCTAGGTAGGTAAGGAGAGAAACAGACATGCTAGCAGAGATGTACCGATAGAGCGGTCAGACCGAGACTGTTGAGGCTACAGAATTAGATTGATAGATTGAGACTATACAAATTCTCATACCATGGGTAAACTTAGTGCCCCTCATCCAGTTTAGTTTTTACCACCTCACTAGAGGGGTATGCCCGCTGGTTCTATGAAGATTTCATAAGCCATATGGGCTAAGGCGATAATAAGATTTGGCACATTAGAGGCTAATGATCGAAACATGGATGGAGGCGTAAATCCCTCAATTGATATACAGTTGGAAAACCAAGATATATGGGTGCAACTGAGGTTAGATGCATTTGAATTGAGGATAACCCGATAGTTGGGTAGCAGGCAAACCCTAAATATTATGGGGGAAAAGTCAAAGGGGCTGAGATAAAGAGGATGGTAGAGGAGTTGTATAATATATCGATCATCCCAGATTCCATAGTTACGATGGTTGTGCCAGAAGTCTATGTTGATAATATTTAGGATGTTTCATATTCTGTAGAGGAACTAGTAGAGGAGAGAAGAGAAAGAAAAAAAGCATTGGAGCAGCAAAAAAAAATGATAAAGAAGGCTAAAGGTGATAGCCTATAAAGCAAGAAGGACCTATAGGTTAGGTTACAAGAGATGAGTACAGAAGCTGATAGTTCGAGACTGACGATTATCGATGTCGAGGGAGGAGGTGATGCTGACCCACTAAATAATGGTGCCACTATTGTTGACATATTGATGTGTGAGCCGATGCTAACACATTTTAAGCTTTTAACTCTGAATAATTTAAAGTTCTTAAGGAAATTTTGTTATTTTTGATTGCTTTTAATATGTTAATGCAGATACAAGTGATCGGGGAGGAAACCAAAGAAAAGGAGAACAAATCAGCTGAAATCTAGTGGAAATAAGCTGAAGTGTAGCTGATGTCAATTCTGAAGCGCCGTCATACATGGTACAGGCTATCAAAGTTGTCATCAATCTTAGATAGAACCTAAGAAACTAAGATGAAATATGACGACGTTTAAGATGGGCCATCAAATATGTGACACGACATTAAAATCGTCGTCAACCAGAATCAGAAAATACTGATTTCCAGTGACGTTGTGATGGCATTTGTCACGCACTGTTAAGAATTTTGACATGCCATCAGGTTTGCAGTCTAAAAAGTCAGAATATAATTCACAGAAACCTTTGACGACATCTTAAACACGTCGTTAGACATCTGACACGCCATCAAGATCATCGTTGTCCAATTCGAAGAGAAAACTGAAACTTTACTTTTATTTCCTTATTTAGGGTTGACTATTTAAAGACTTGTTTTAGGGTTTTTTCAGGTATCGATCATTAATTATCAGATAAGAACTTCTGAAGAGAAGTGCGTAACACTTCTTCATATTTACCATCAAATATTTTTCTTGTTTCTTTACAAAAGAACTTATCAACTATTTTTGGGTTTCTATCTTGTGAGTAAATTGAAGAAACTATTGTTGTTTTTCATCCATTCATACTTTTATCCTTATTATGATGAATTCAACTTGTTATTTCGTTCATCAAATCATGAGTGGCTAATTCCATTAGCCGGAGTTATGGGATCCATGGATTAGGGTATGATAGGTTAGTAGGTATTTAATGGATTCAAAGAGTAGTAGGACATCTTGAAATTCTATTGTTTTAATTGAAATCTACTGGTTGAAAACATTAGGTTATGCCTTAGGTTTTATTTGCTTCTAACGGAGAAAGAGACTAGAGGTCATGAATTTTCAACAGGCACTCAGAAGCTACCAAGCTTCTTTTTAATGATTAATGCGGAAACTAAATTAATCTACCTGAGATAATATCCTATTGGAAATAGATAAGTTAACTAAGTTTGAGAGAATTAGATAATAAATTGTCTGTTGAGGTCGAGAGATAAGTCAAATATTATAGTCGTCAGGGATATTCTGCTTTTCCTACTTACTTCAAGAGTCTTAAGCAGTACCTAGTATCTGTAAATTCCCAAAACCCACAGTGAACATAAATCTGGTTTTCCATTTATATTGATTACAAAAATTAATACTAAAACCCCATTTTATATTTTTGTATCATTTGTTCGAATTTAACTTATAGCTATAATTTCAAACTAGTTTAATCGCCACTCACATTGTTCCCTTTGGATTCGACCCCGACTCCAAAGCTGGGTAAATATATTAATTAAGATCACCTTACACTAATTTGAGGTGTGAGTTGAGCGTTATCAAAAAATGACACTATTGTCGGGGAACAATTTGGCGTATTAAGTTTGCTTGGAATTTTACCTTACTTGCTTGAATTCGAACTTATAAATATTTGTTTGTGATTTCCTTTGTTTCGCGTGTTAGGTAGATTTTATTTATTTTTTCTTATTTCTTACTATGGCTTCATGGAATGAATGTGAGTTTGATTGTTGGAAATCTTATCTGGATGATCCATGTCCATATTATGATGGACCCTACTTTTGGTATGACTATAGATATGCTTCCCGGAGAGAGATGTGTGCACCATCTCCATCCTACCGGGAGTATAATTGTTATTTATATGGTGGTCAAGATAGACATTGGAGTGATTGCTCAAATTCTCCCTCTCCCTAATGTGCTAACCCAAGTTCTAGTTCTTCTTATGAGTATGACAGGTCTTATGGTCAAGAAAAGGAAGAATACAGCATTGGAAAGAGTGACATTGAAGCTATGCTTCAACTAACATCGGATTGTATAGACACAATAAATAATACCATATGTGACATACATCAAGACATTAGGGCATTTAACGAGAGAAGAGAAAGGATAGAAGAGATGGATATCGAGGTCAATCATCCAAAACACTTTTCTACATTATGTTTAGATGATATCTTATATGTGGAACTATTTAAAATAATGGAATAGTGTGAGGATGAAGAGCAAGAATCCTATGTTTATGATGAGCTTGATGTTAAGCAACCCTCAGTGATTTTCCAACCAACTGAACCATTCATGAATGAAGATGCCAAGGATGAGGAAATGGTATTAGAGTCAAAAGAAGAAATCAAGCACAAACCTCACGAAGACTCTAGTCTATTTTGGGGTAAAAATACTAATAGGGAAGTTATTACAAAATTGAGGGTTATTCCTCATTCGAATCACTTTTCAACATTATACTTAGTGGATGTGATGAAAGTCGAATCACCCAAGCAAATGATGAATATTGAAAATGAGGAGAAAGATTCTTACATTTAGGAGTTTGTCCTTCCAAAAGGGTTTACTACAACCCCAATATTAAAGGCCAAGGAGATTAAAGATCGATGTCCATTTAGTGGTTGTTTAATATTCTCAATGTTGCCAAATGAGCCCACACGAAATTTTGATGCAAAATTGGTTAAGCAGTTCAAGTCTTCAAAGTGGCATGATAGAATATTCCTCATCATGCACTCACATTTGCCCAACACACCCCAAAGATATATTGATCAAAATTTGGTCTGGCGTCTCAAATCCTCCAAGTGGAGACATAAATAATTATCAACAAAGTATCTTGATGAAGTCTGAGTAGTCAATATAACTGAGTCACGACGCGACATTAAACCAGGCACTTCTTGAGAGGCAACACAAGGTATTTTCTTATTATATTTGTATTGTGTGATTGACATCAGATCTTCACACCCATGGTGCCACAGTTATGTTTCTAACTCTCTTGTTTTGGATTAATACATTGGGAATACTGCATGATATTAAGTTGAGGGTGGGTCTACTTGTGGGTGTGATGTCCTCCCTGGAGTCTTATTCCTAGTAGAGCCAGCATGTTAGGCGTATTATGCTTGTTTTGTGATGTGTTGTAGTTGACTAGGATAAATACAAGTAACTAAGTTAGTTAACTTGTTTTTGAGATTTTTGAGCACCTCTCCATTGGTCTGATATATTACAATGTGAATTGCATCCATTTGTGACCACAATGTATCTCTTTGTGGAATTAGTCTGGCAACTGAATAATCGTTGTTAAACAAGTGCATGAACTGGATATGTTATGATATCAGAGATACTTGTGTGTCTTGTGTGTGTAAGGTCTTACTCAGTTCCCATTGTGCGTTGAATCTATAACTTGCCTAGTTAGTTGTACCATAGTCATAGGATAGGCGTTAGGAAAGGATCATAGGCCGTTTTTGCATGTTAACCCATTTTAGCTTAGATGACCGTCCAAATGTGAATAATATCCCTTGATCCTTTTTTGCGCCTAAATAGATCAGTTCTTTCTTATACACCTTTCACCTTCCCATTACATCACAATGAACCTGTTTTTTCCCCGTTCCTGCTTGGACACTATGTACCTCGACTTAGGCAAATAACCTAAGTTGAAGGTGACTACTAGAGGGGTGTATGATGCATTATGAGTATGAAGAGAGGTAAAAGAAGGAAAATGAACAACAAGTTAGGTGTAGTGAAAAAAAAAGAAAACTAAAAAAGTTAATCTAATGCTTGAACAGACAATACCCGTCTTGAGAATGCTTGACAAATAAAAGAGGGAGCCAAAGAAGGTCAAAAGTTGAAACCCCGTGAGTTAATGTAGTACCAAGGAAGTGTTGTCACTATGAAATACCCATGAATATCATACCATCCCTGAGAATACATTACAAGCATAAGAAAATCCCTATAGTGATCCTAACTGACTTGTCTGAAGACTTAGATACTGACTATAAGGGCAAGCCTATGGCATTTGATGCGCAATGTTGGAACTTCATTCTTAGAGTGAGTCTTATGTTCATCCCTATGTATATACATGTGAATCTGAGTGAGAAAGGTATTTCTTTGTTGTGCGGGCATACCAGTTATATTTCTATTAACTTCTTTGTTCAGATAATGTAATTTGGGTATGTGCTAGGCTATTATTGCTAAGATTTTTGCCATATCTAGGTACATATGAGTTACATGGGTGTTTTCAAATATTAGACATAGTTGATTTTACTTTGATTGATCATGGAGATGGTGCATGTATTCTGACCTGATGAGAGTCGTTAGCTACCGAATTGTACTTTGTATACTCCTAGTTATGTTTTGGTTGCTTGAGGACAAGCAATTGTTTAAGTTGAGGGTGTTGATGTGTAACTCGATGCTAATATATTTGAAGCTTTTAAATCTGAATAATTGCGAGGTCTTAAGCAACTTTTGTTATTTTTGATTGCTTTTAATGTGTTAATGCAGATACAAGTGATCTAGGAGAAAACCAAAGGAAAGGAGAATAAATCAGCTCAAATCTGGTTTAAATAAGCTAAAGTATAGTTGACGTCAATTCTAAAGTGTCGTTATACATAGGATAGGCGGTCAAAGTTGCCATCAATCTTAGATAGAACCTGAGAAACTGAGATAAAATGTGATGATGTTTAGGACGAGCCATCAAATATGTGACATAGAATCAAAATCGCCATCAACCAGACGCAGAGAATACTGATTTCCAGTGAAGTTGTGACGACAGTTGTCACGCCCCGTCAAGAATTTTGACATACAGTCAGATTTTTCGTCTGAAGAGTCAGAAGATAACAATTCACTGGAAACTTTGACGACATCTCGCACACATCGTCATACATCTGACATGCCATCAAGATCGTCATCATCCAATTCGAAGAGAAAACTAAAACTTTAATTTTATTTCCTTATTTAGGGTTGACTATTTAAAGACTTGTTTTAGGGGTTTTTAGGGATCGATTATTAATTATCAGAGAAGAACTTCTAAAGAGAAGCACGTAACACTACTTCATCTTTACCATCAAATATTTTTCTTGTTTCTTTACAAAAGCACTGATCAACTATTTTTGGGTTTCTATCTCGTGAGTAAATTGAAGAAACTACTTGTTGTTTTTCATCCACTCGTAAGTTTATCCTTATTATGATGAATTCAACTTATTATTTCATTCATTAAATCATGAGCGGCTAATTCCATTAGCCGGATTTATGGGATCCATGGATTAGGGTCTGATAGGCTACTAGGTATTTAATGGATTCAAAGAGTATTAGGACGTCGTGAAATTCTGTTATTTTAACTAAAATCTAATGGTTTCAAACATTAGGTTATGCCTTAGGTTTTATTTGCTTCTATTGGAGAAATAGACTAGAGGTCGTGTATTATCAACAGGGACTTAGAAGCTACCAACCTTCTGTTTAATGATTAATATCATAACTAGATTAATCTACCTAAGATAACATCCTATTGGAAATAGATAAGTTAGCTAAGCTCGAGAGAATTAGATAATAAATTATCTAGTGAGGTTGAGAGATAAGCCAGATAGAATAGTCGTCAGGGATATTATGTTGCTCCTACTTACTTCAAGAGTCTTAAGCAGTACCTAGTATTTGTCAATTCCCGAAACCCACAGTGAACATAACTCGGGTTTTCCATTTATATTGATTACAAACATTAATACTAAAACCCCATTTTATATTTTTTTATCATTTATTTGAATTTAACTTGTAGCTATAATTTCAAACTAGTTTAATTGCCACTCACATTGTTCCCTATGGATTCCACCTCGACTCCACAGTTGGGTAAATATATTGACGACGATGGCCTTACATTAAGTTGAGGTGTATGTTGAGCATTATCACACAGTATTGATAGCTGGGGGGACTATAGATGATGATGGTGGGACCTAATGTGAGGACCCATGTGAGGATGTTATATGACTTGGCTCTTAGGTATGTTCTCGATCTGGTATACTTAATTTCTTTTTAGATGCATTGGTGATAGTGCATATACTTTATGTTATGGGTGGGGGTGTACTAAGGTCATCATGGGCTATACTTTCCATGATTCTAATACCGTGGCCACAATTTAAAATTTTGAAGAACTGGCATGTTTTGTGTTGTCGTCATGTATTGTGTGTTGGAAATAGCTTAAAATAGGATTATAATTTCTATCTGTAGCAGCTGATTTGTTTTGAATGATTTTTCTTAAAATTTTCTAATTTTGAAAAAATTTGTTCTAAAAATTTGATACCCCTCATAAATTTTTTTGTTAACTATGTGATATGTGCGTATAGTGTGAGACAGTTGTGAATTTAATAATGGAATTAGGATTAGGAATAAATGAACTAGGGCAGACAATTACATAACTGAATAAGTAGTACTTAGCAATATAATCTTGTGCGAGTGTGTTTGAGGTATTACTGAGTTCCCTGTGTATCAGAATCTATAATTAGCCTGGTTACTTTTACCTAGGTCTAGGATAGTCGAGTAAGAAATGATCATGGGCCATTTTTTTTATTTAGACCACTTGATCCTAAATTCCCAACCAAATGAAATATGAATCCCTTTGTTCCAAAGTTTTGAGCCTTAGCTGACCCAATTTTTTTTGTTTACACTGATTTCACCGGCCCATTTCTACAATGAAAATATATTGGCCCTAGTCCTCCTTGGACACTGTGAACCTCAACTCATGAAAATTACCTATATTTAGGGAGGCTATTATAGGGGTACGTAGTAATAATAAGTGTGATGAAAAGAGTGTGAAAGAAGAATGAAAAAAGATAGGTGCGGTGAAGGTAAAATAAAACAAAGCAAAAATAAGCAAAAGTTGTAAGAAAAGAAAAAAAAAGAAAGTTGGAAGATAAAACCACATCTGGACCATGAAATATGCTTTAAAATAAAAAGAGAGACATAAGGGTAGATATAAAATGAAGAAAAGGTATAAAAACAAATGGACACCAAAAATAGCATAGTGTCAAGGAGGCGTAGTCACTAAATAAATCCTTGAAAGACACCATACCAACCCCTAACCTACATTACAAGTAGATAAAGACCTTCAGTGATCTTGTCTTGACTATCCAAAAACTTAGGAAGGGAGCATATAGGAAAGCCTATGGTATACACCGGTGATAATTCACTGTGAGCGAGAACGTTGTTTATTATATCCCTAAATTAACTGACTAATCATAACTAATAGTGAATAGGGTTTGTTTGACTATAAGCATACATGGGTTGTGTTGTTGGGTTGCTAAACTCTTTAGTTGGTATGGTTTGTGTCTATCCCCAGTGGTCTATTACTAATGTAATGCCATCATCAGATTCCTTTGTAGTCCTTCATGTGCTAAATTGCTATACACAGTTTAAATCTTAAAATGTTAAAACTAGGAGGGGAACAAAATTGTTGAAAACTTAATTGAAAAGTCACTTCCATACGTGTCTTAGGATCTTCCTATTTAAGCATCGTGGTGTTTTGATAGTTTTTGATTTTTCTTTGGCCCAAGGACATGCAATCTTCTAAGTTAAGGGTGTTGATGTGTCGTGGAAACATTGTACTTTCGATGCTTAAAACAATAAAATTATTCCCATAAATAGGTGATTTTGGTTAATATGATATGGTTTGTTGCTTATTGCAGGTGAATTAGGTCTATAATAGTGTTGGGATAAAATTTGAAGAAAAAGACCTGAAAACGACCAAGACTTCAGATGATACGAGTCACTATATGAGTAGTCAGGACAACATACAACTCGTATTTTGACTTGTAAGAACAACAGTCACCAAAGACAAATTGAGAAGTTAAGTATAGAGAAGATACAACTGGAGCATCTAAGTCGTAAGAGGAGGATATAGTTCATATCATAAAATCATAAAAAGAATGGAAACCAAGGAACCAATTCAGAGTTGAAGTCTCAAAAGAATACGAGTCAAAAGTCTAAGTATGACTTATACGATTCAACCGTAAGTAGAGCAGTGTCCACGCTTGGAAAGCCAGAAGTCCCAAGTAGCTATGAACGAAGGCCACAAGTCGTATGGTCAAGGTACGACTCATGAGCAGGTATTGTAAGAAGAATAGAAAGTTGAAGTCTGGAAAATTATCCACTGTTATGGGTACGAAAGGCATAGTATGAATCATAAAAAGACCTTATAAGTAGATGAACGAGTCATACCTAGTGTCGACATAACTTTTCCTTTTTTGTTTTTATTAGGATTTCTAGGTAATTTAGATATACTATAAATGCCGTAGGGATTATCTTTTATTAGGTTACACTCTTAAACATTATTCTTACTACTTTTGCATACTTTACAATTATACTTAAGATTTTGGATTATTATTCAATTGAAGACTTTGGATTTTATTCATCTTATTTGGTGCAATTAATTACTTGAATTATTCATTAATTATCATGGGTTTTTGCATAAAAATGAGCGGTGAAATTCCCTGACTAGGGTTGTGGGAACTCTGGATGATTAGCTATGTAAAGGAAGTGGAATATTCATCTATTCTAGGGTTTATGTATGTATCATAATCTTCTTCACAATAATTGACCTCAAAGCTACTGTAGAAGCTTAGGGATAGCCTGTATGTGCAAAAGAGGATGAATATTTTAATTTGAGATTCATATCCATCATATTATTCCTTCATCTTATCTAATGAACTTGAGATTTAAAAGGTCAAAGTTGAACTGAAGTCATACACAAGGAGCAATAAGGCGACACCCTATGACTCATAAGGTAAAGGGTGACATTTATCAACATATTCACAAGACGGTTGATAATACATATCTTGTTGACTTTACATGCAGAACATCAGAATAGGTGGGTTGAGCATGAGAAGTTTACAAAGTTGAGAAGCCAGGGGGAACACAAGTATAGTGTTCTTCATTTATTGTTTACAACTCAAAACATTCAAGATTCAGTTTCTA
The DNA here is from genome assembly GCF_002878395.1 of Capsicum annuum. Lineage (NCBI taxonomy): Eukaryota > Viridiplantae > Streptophyta > Magnoliopsida > Solanales > Solanaceae > Capsicum > Capsicum annuum. Next base: position 35,877 of record NW_025833917.1, read on the forward strand.
GTTATGGGTAATTCAAAAATTCCCTCATTTACTTTTCGCCTTGCTCATGAATTACATCAAGTTGAGAAAATATTAAAAATTTTCCTTGTAGGATAGACCCCAACCTAGCTGGGTTACTATATTTGGCATCAACCGTGACATACTTCTTTTAGAGGTTTGTTTTAGGTGATAAACTCTACCCGTTGTGACTATAGCCAAGTTTACTATTATGCTGGGCATTCTGTTGCTTCACAGGACACTACCTATTAACGTGACAAATGACCCAATAATAGTAACATCCTTACTCCAGATAAAAGCAACTTGTAGAAGATTAAAAAGCCCCATGACCCCTAACAACCTGTGCTTGAGAAAAACCCTTAGTTTGAATCACAGCAGAAGCTGGCAAGGTTAACTGAATTGGGCGGGATGAATAAGCCTATTAACTTTAGCCTTTAGAGAAAGTCACTCTAAAATTTCCAATGTTTCAACATTTCTTATCTAACGTCTTATCAAGGCACACATGGGTAACCCCCTCTAACTTATTCACTTAGTAAAAAACATCATTGGACCTTTTTCCTGTGAATTCATATACACAGACAATACTTGAATATCATAATTCAAATCTTTAATGTAGAGGTGAATCCTCTGCTCCTTAGAAGTCAATAGTTTTGTAGCCTAGTGAAACAAGGCATGGAACTTGGCCTCATAGGCTACAACTGATATGTCACCTGCTCTAATGCCAAAAACTCATCCTTTTATGGTAAGAGAGGGATCATGGAACATTTTTATCTATGAACAAAGAGCGATACTGCTTTATGTCAATGAAGGAAAATTAGTGACCGATATTAAACAAACAATTCCACCATGTCTCTATATCCTTCTCCTACAGAAAAGTCACAAACTTAACTACATGTTGCTTCATAATCATATCTTATGTAACCTCTCATAGAAATCTATAGTAAACTTTTTGGCAACCTCAGACTCAATACAGTAGCATGTTGGTAGTTTCATCTTAAAAAGAATTTGTCAGCGTTCATGTTCTGTATCAGTCATCACCAAACCCAACACTAAATATGGAAAAGCATTATCTCTGAAGCTTCAACTATTCTAGGTGTCATGGTTCCGTAGGATGACCAATTGTAGCCTAATAAGTCGGTATAATAGGTGTGGCTCCCATCCCAACCAACCCACATAGAAAAGCTAACAACTGTCGAACCACCTCAGAAGACATAGTGGTAGTCCTGTAACACCAGCTTGAGATGCTACCTCAAGTTCCATACCTTATTCCTCTACTACGTTGAGCTCCTCCAAATAATCCTGAGGAAGGGAGCTGATACTGATCTCTAATGATTTTTTATACTCGCCGCTTGAGCTCCATCACTAGTTGTGTGGCTCATCCTCTCCTTCAACTACCTTTTCTTGTAACTCATCCTCTACTCCTTTAGGCTGGCTCCGCAACTGGAGTGGTTGCTACAGGAGCTACTGGTCGGGTTCTGTTGGACCTAGTGTTCACAATTTATAGACAAGAATTTTCATAACCTAATTTCTCAGTCATGATAGTGCCTATAATTGCCCACTAGTAAGTAAGCTGACCCGTAGTCTGGAACTACTAGTAATAGACTACTAAGAGAAATAAAGGAAGAATATGGAATTGACTAAATAAAAGATTGAAATAAATAATGTAGTCCCAAAACTTAGTGTAATTAGTACAACATCTTCTACGGTTAACAAGGATAAAAAAATGAAGTACTAAATGAAAATACAGATACAACCATCTCTGAATACAACAAAAATATTAGTCTAGTACATAAGAGGGAGAAAAGTAATGTTCGAACGCTAGAATCTCACCCTACATTTCCAACCCATAGCTGCTCTGCACGACGCACACAACAATGGTTATAACTCATATTATGATATTCAAGCTGTAGAAGTGTAGTATGAGTATCAAATACATGGTACTCAGTAGGCAATTGCCGACTTAGATCCAAAGATAATGTAAATATGCATAATATGTGAGCAGAAATGTAAACTACACCAAAATATCCAACTACATAATAAAGCTAATGAGATAATATGTATAAACTATCCTATTCATATCCAAGAAACTAACATAATAAGGTTAAGGAGGTATTAAGGATGAACTATCCCATTCTATCCATACTTAGGAACCTCAACACTATACCGTATATCTCTGTCCAATATATAATAGCATACAAGGCCAAAGAATAAATATATAATCTAATTAAATAAAGGAAGGAAGAGATGTGTGGTAATACCATAGCTACATATATATATAAACAAGGTCAATTGAAGTTACAACCTAAGGCATCAAACTAGCATCTTAAGGCCTCATAATCATAGTAAAAACTAGTACTACCATAATCAGGGTCACTAATCCATATGTCTAATCATGAAATAATTACCCATAATTAAGCCACCATAAAGGAAGAAATCTAGAACATACCTAAAATCTCAATACCGGATCATTAACAAATCTATTGTGGAAGTGATAGCAATCATAACACTAAAAATAACAATACAAGTAACTACCTACTACAGACAAATAATACCTAACTGAGCCTTTCCAAAACCACCAATAGCATAGGCTCAGAAGGTTAAATCGACACTCAGCAAAAATAGTCAGTGTTCCAAGCAACATTTATACTTATAAATATGCAACCCCCATAAGGCTGATAGATATAGGGCATACTGGTGATAGGCAATGTGCATGTAAGGATGAATGCAACGAATCCATAATACCATAACTAATCCAAGTATAATAATGTAATCCATCATATTCAATTAACGAATTTGGACCGATGCTCATATAATCAATATCATAATCAATTATCATATTTAAACTGCTTCTTATACCATTAATATCATAATTAATTATTGAACATGAACCTGTGCTCATATCATTAATATCATAATCTATTGCCGAACATAATTGGTGTTCATATCATCAATATCATAATTAATTGGCGGACTTGAACTAGTGCTCCATATCATCAATATCATAATTAATTATTGGACTTGAACTGGTGCTTATATCATTAATAAAAGTTCAAAAAGGGTAAGAATATCTCTCAACCGTTGTAAATAATATTAGTAAAATCATGGACCGGAATCTATCTTAGTCAAATCTTTCAAACATTTTTTTTAGTCTCAAATGCTCACAAATCATTCATTATGATGGTACGATTCTCGTTATGAAGAAATCTATTTTTAAAAGGGAAAAGTGCGATTCAATCCATTTTTAAGAAAAACAATAGTAAAACAATATTTCTATTATGAATCGTACCATTCACCATTTTAGTGATCATCAATGTACTGAATCTATGCATGCATCACCAGTATCCAGTCAATGTGATCGTAAGAATCAAAACGTACATAGACTATGGCAATATCATTTACAAGGATAAACCACTTCTTGAAATCCAATCAATAGTATAAATGCGGCCTTGGACCCATATATTATATATCAAACATAAACATAAATTATAATATTAGCCGTATCCGAAAGCCATACCAATAATTAAATCTGTAAGGTTTACAACTAATCATATCCTGAATTAGCATAACCCTTAAATATCCCACTAACATACTTATTAAACATATTCAATAACCTCAAGCCCAAATAATACATTAATAAAGTCATATCATGCATAAATGAGTCTATAAAGAGAACACAAGTCTAGGCCTAAGGTGGGCCATAGGGAGGACCACTTCTAATATCTGAAATCCATTTTTAGGTAAGATTCTACCTTGAACTTGGATAAAGTATCTAAATTTATTTCTAGACTTTACATAATCCATAATTAGCCCAAGGTATCAAGATAGTCTAAACTTCCTAAATAAGACTAATTGTATCATCCATTCTTCCAATACCTAAATCACATCCCATATCTAGCATAATGTCCTAATCATACTACGAATCCAACAACTATCACATCACCATAGCCATACTACTAATCCCAGATCTATCTATAAAGGAGGCAATAGGATCAAGGAGTATAATAAGGGTTTCTCTTAAAGGGTCTATTCTCCCATCTAAAGCCCAAACTCAATAATCTAGGCTAAGTCACAGTGCTCAACCCACAAGCAAATCATATCTTTCCCATTTAACATCCAATATACAAAATACACCATATCATGAAGAAGAGTAGAAACCATAATTGAATATTTTATAGTGTGGTGGCATTTTGAGATCGTGGAGCAAAGACAAAAGATTTGTGGATGATCTATATAGTTTTCGTTCGGCATCAAAGTTGGCTTCTTTGTCAAAATAAAAAGAGTAAACCATAATTGAATTTTTGAAATATGTTTCCCATAATCATAGGATTCTACAGATTGCAAACCCATGAGAAAAAAGAGTTAAAAAGTAGGCTAACATCAAAGAAAAAATATTTTTAAGTTTTACCGACCAAAACTCCTAAAGCCCATTTTGAAATCAAGAATTTGAAGTTGTTTTGAATATGATCTAGGGGAAAATGATAATTATAAGATTATAAAACTTATCCATGGAAGAAATCTCAAAAATTCCTTTGGATTAGCCCAAATTCGATCTCCTAAGCCCTAAAAAGGTGAAAATGGGGTTTAGATTCTTATCTTGGGTGAAAATCAAGAAAAGTAAAATAGAATTTCTTGGAAAATGGGGAAAATAGAGTTTTAAATTGATAGACAAAATTATAAAAGAAAAACACATCAAAAATCATCAAAATAGGTGATTCCTAGCTCCCAAAATGCCAGAAAAATGATTATGGGGTCTTATATTCAGCGATGGTCTCTTAAGCGACACTTTGATTGCTTAACCAACTAGATCAGTGGATAAAAATGTCACTTATTCGACCAGGTCAAATGGTTAAAGTTTTCTTTCACGAACACACCAGCACTAGAAAAGTTAAAAACACATTCCAGATCGAATGGAATCGTTGAAACTTTCATCCAAGATCATGTAGCCTAATTATGGGGACCACAACTATAGTTTTATTTTTCATAAAATTTGGCCAATAGCCCAAAACAAGTTTAGAAACCTCGAGACCTGAACTAAGGGTCCCCCATCCTAAAATTAATTTTTCGAAGATGATAGTACTGTCAAAATTCACATCCAAAGTCATCTACCTGTAGTTTTAGTTCAAGACTAAATTTTAAACAATGGAAGCTCCAGCACAAGAAAATTAGCTTTAAATCAAAATGAACTATCCGATCACCAAACCTACAATTTCGGCAAGTCATAAATTACTTGTGGCTATTGTGGGAAGGCACGAAATATCAAAAATAAAGGCAAATAGAGGAAATTACCTAGTGGATAATTACAATATCCACTACTAAAAGGACATTCATCAGTGAATGTCAATGGATAGAAAAATTATTGCACCTAAGCATACACACAAGTATATAGGGTCTCACCAAGTAGTATAGTGGCCTTAAATAAAGCCGAATACCAATTCCTTAGAGACTTGTTTTAACAACTATTCAATTCAAGTTTAACTATCAAGATTAATTAGCGTAATCCTAACAAAAAGAGTTTTAGAGCTTATAAACATAAATTAAAGTAAATAATGCAGAAAAATAAATTCTTTGGACAATCAATGGATGCAACCCCAGGGTTAAACCATATGAACAATCATACTATGCTAAAGAACTTCATATTAAGGTTACTTATCTTTGTTGTTGACTCATAGGGTTGATTTTATGATTATGGTCTCTCGACCTCTAAATACCTATCTAACTTAGACTCACAACTACATCGTTGAGCGAGGATATGAAAACTAAGCTAAAAACATTTATATTTCATCTAGTAGTGAACCAAGTAAGGCTTCTAGGTAAATCACTATCATTGATGCTTATTCTAATCTCATATTTTATAAAGGAATAAGAACCCTACTTTAATTACTCCTGCGTTCTATCTTTATATTCCCCCTCCTGAGATCATAAGGTCGACAATATATGTATTCTAAGGGGCATAAATACTTAAAATATTGATAACAATATGATAAATAAACAAAATCAAATAAATTCATAGCAATTGTAGTCATGTTCTTGGCTTTAACCCAAGAAAAAGGTGATTAGCCACTAATCGACCTAACTGTAATCAACAGAGTTTAATACTTGATTAAATCTTTTTAAAATCTAAAGTAAAGATAATTAAACCTTAATTAAAGTGTTGATTAGCATCAAATCCATCCAAGGCTTTTTTAAACAACTAAAAGATTCCTATTTATAGTAATACACTTTGGTCATGTGTGGAATAGGGGTCGTGAGCCGTTCGGAAGGCTCGTGAGGATGGGGTCACGATACAAATCTTGGAAAGGTTATATGAGCTTGATTCGAGAGGCTTGGAAAGGTGACGTGATCTTGTGTTGCACCTCAATCACGAGGGCTCACTCGAATAGCATTTTTTGCGTCCAACTTCACTTTATAGTTTTGTGCTCTGTCGCATGCCTTGTGTGTTGTTTCCACTTAATGCCCAGCTTGTATATCCTTCACATTTCATTTAGATCAATTCACCATGAATATTACGTCATTATACACCACTTATTAGAGCTCAAAACCAAATAACATTCATAACAGTGAACTAGAAACATGATCTAAGATTAGGCTCTGTCCACTTTGATATTTACGTGGTGTTTTGACTCTTTACTTGATTCAATTAAACATTGTATATTATAAAAAAATTCTTCAATACATAATTAAATAGTTAAACCATTTGGAACTCATTACATACATTATAATCCATCGTGATAGACTAGATAAATACCTAGCTCAAGCTAGTAATACTAGTTATCTCCGTTAAACTCTAAATGATCAATTTGAATCCAAACTTGTTTGAAAACACCTTTAAACATTGTAATAACATACTTAAATACTTTGATGCTTATTTAAATAAAAATTAACACATCAAACACACAAGTTTCCATCAAAAAAAGTCTAATTAAGTTAAGATAACAACATTAAAGTGTATAAATACACCTCAGATCACCACCCCACACTTAAAGCTTTATTTGTCCACGAATAACTCTTTACTCTAAGAAACATAAGGTGAGGTAAACCCAAACTTATACTACATGCAATACACTCAAGCTAGTAATACAATGACTATACAGAATGCAAGTTTCTACACTAAGCATGACACAAACATAATTGAAAGATCAAGAATAATACTCCAAAATGTCCTAGCCTCAAGAATTGACACATCCAGTTGTCAAACTCATACACATTGCTCATTAAAAGAAATCATATAATTCACCAAACATTTATCAAACATGTTCCCTCATAAAAAGAGAGTTACCCATAATCACTCACACAAATGCAATTTATCACATAATGGGTACAAAAATGAAATTGCGCTCACTCCAAAGAAAAATTCACAAGTTACACAAGATGAACCATAAACTTCCTCTTACTGTAGTACTCCACTAAAAAAAGAATGATAAATCTTAAGATCAAATAGGTTTTTATGGGTTTTAATGTTAGCTAAGGGATGGGTAGGAACTATTTTGGCAAAGAATAGTGACTATCTTCCCTAAGCGCTTTAACATATCACATTATACAATCAAGACCAATCACTAACAACCAACTTTACGCCATTGTTGTTTACCTCTATCTTTTGTTTTACCCCATCTCATTAAGATCAATCAAAAACACTATGGTGAGAGTATTTTCAATGTACAACTTATTCAATTTTACCCTTCTTAACACCCATTATGTGTTATATACCCACAATGTCCAAGGAAGACAAGGGCCAAAACAGGTTCATTGTAACACAACTGGGCTTAAAATGGGAATTTCTTTACACACCAATAACTATCACTTTTAGGGCTTTAATTTCACCTTTCTCCTACTAGAATCCCAAAGTCCTTATTTAATTTTATACTAAAGTGCTTAGGATTTTTACATTAAATTAAGGTCTATCAAAGAAGGGAATTAGGCTATAAACGAGGCTGCCAAAGAAAAATCAAAGGCTCAATGGGGCTTACTATGATTATGCACAATGACAGGTCAAAAGAAGGTTGAAACAAGGCTATCAAAGAAATGCCTATATAATCTCCTAACCCACACTCTTTATTTCACTTTTCATAGACACCATACAAGTTCTAGATATCACATGCAACAATGAATCTACAAAAAGCTCACATCACACAAGGAACATGCTCAACTCTAGCAGAATCATCATCAATTCTCAACATAACAACCATATGAATTCAACATTAAGCCGTAAAGTACAAGAGTCATAAACTAGAGCCTAGGTGTTTAAAAAGTACTAATTCATACAATCAACATACTTTTTACATCTAAAACACATACATCACAAAATCACACATAGCACTAACACGAATATCTCACTTATTCCTAACAAAGAAAATTAAATCTACCTTAAAAATGAGAATTTCCCAACCCAACACTTAAAAATCTACTCTGTCCCCATAGTATACTTAAAAGTAGAGATAGAAATACTCTTTGAGGCCTCTAGGACTAGCTAGTATCATCTTTATATATCAAGAGGGTCTGGGGACCACATACTTAGTCTTCGTTATGCTCGCTATCTCAGGTATTCCGGTACTCAAAATTCCCATCAACCTGTGGCTCAACAAAAATAATAACTATGTGAAGTAAAAACTAAAAATACTAAAAATAAAAAATACCTTAACTAGGGTTACCTCTAAAGCAGTGCATGATTTAGTGTCGTGGCACGCCCAATCTGTAACTTATCCATTTTCTTCATCCTCTTCATCACACTCGAATGATATCTTTTTATTTATTTTTGACTTCTTGAGTGTGAACTCTCAAAGTAAACAGATCTTTAAACAATAATACCCTTTCTAGGCTCATCAATTTGCATCACGTCAGGCTGGGGAAGTTGTGACTTGGGTTGGTCAAAGAGAAAGTTCAATGAGGTTTTTTGTTTAATAGTCTCCACCACCCCATACTTATCCCCTTCAATTATAGTAATCATGCACAAATCATTATAGTGGGATAGTGTGTTTAAAGGTTTGTACACTTTGAAAACCATTTCTTCATCAGCCAACCTCATTGTGAGCGTGCCCTCTCTTACAACTATCATTGCTCCCCCCGTCGCCAAGAATGGACGTCCCAAGATGACTAGTACTTTTTCAACTTCCTGAAAATCTAAAATAATAAAGTCAGTAGGAATAATAAAATTACCCACCTTAGTGACAACATCTTCTATGACTCTTTCAAGATGGGCTATGGTCCCATTTTTCAGTTGAAGTAATACAGAGCTCGGTCTAGGCTTTCTCAAGCCCAAAGTATTGAACAAAGAAGTGGGAGTAAATTTGATTCTTCCCCTTAAGTCACTTAGTGTGTGGACTATCTCACTATTTCCAATTTGAATTGGGAGAGTGATCTTCCTAGGGTCTTTGAGCTTTTTGGACATCTTCTACATCACAATAGAGATACACTCCTCAGTTAGTGCTATTGTCTCAACATCCAGCAACTCTACATTGTTAGTGACCATATGTTTCAATAACTTAGCATACTTTAGCATTTTTTACAAAATATTTCAAAAAGAGGTAAGTTAATATGAAGCTCTTTAAACGTGTAAAATAACTTCTTGAAGCATGCATCTTCCTCCTCTTTTTTGAGCCTCTGTAGGAAAGGTGGTGGTAGTCTCTCCTTCACCTGTTCAACAAATTTTCTTTCAAGTACTAAGACGTTCTTGAATTTCAAGAAACTTTGTCAGATACCTGTAAAGGAATAAACTCTACATCAGCTTCCTTAGTTTTCTTTGGAGGTTCTTTATTCTTCTCTTTACCACTCCACAGGGTGATTTCAATTAATTGTTTAGTATTTTTAGTATTATTTGGAAAACCACCTTAAGGCCTTGTATTTTGTGCTGATGTTATCTGACCTAGCTGCAACTCCAATCTCTTTGTAGCCACTTGCTGGCTATTTATGTATGCTTCCAATTTTGGTTAAGAAGCCATAATTTGCTTTAGCATCTCTTCCGTATTGCTAATCTTAGTTATGGCTTGATTTCCATGAACCTGTTGCTTCTAAATTTATTTTTGTTGGGCATTCCATTGTTGATTTTGTGGCTGAGTTTGACACATCAGATTATAGGAATTCCTATTATTTGGATTTTGAACATTTCCCTCAAACATCACTGACTCAGGATTGGCAGCATACATATCTGTTGAATGACCAGTATTTCCACAACCACGCACTAAGTACTTCTTTGTTGAATTACATTCACTATTGTTGCAGGCTTTGTAACCCGCAAATTCATATTGCTGAACTATGTATTCAACTGATTTTGCAGTGCAGCAATCTTGGAAAATATGGCAGTAAAGTGGCCTACCTCCAACACCCCTACAACTTTCTTTGTAGCATTTCTTGAGTCCAAATGCCATTGAGAATTCCTTTGTGCAATCTAGTTCAACACGATATACATCTCATCGTTCGTCGATTCCAACACTTGACCACTTGTAGTTGAATCTAGCAAAATTTTTATATCATGGTCAAGTTCCTCAAAAAAGTGTGAGATAAAACCTCATAGGACTATTGATGATTTGGACAGTCCCAAAGAAGAGGATTGAATCGCATACATAAATGATATAAATTCTCATCTGGTTTCTGTTTGAAGCACATAATCTGACAGTGAAGTCTCGCAGTTTTTCCAGATGGAAAAAATTAGATAAGGAATTTCTGGGTTAAGACATCCCATGTTGTGATGGAACTTATCGGCTCAACATTCAACCACTTCTTTCTATCCCCCAATTGTGAAAGGGGGAATAATGTTATCCTAACATAATCAGTTGACATACCTGTAGGGATGAATGTGTCACTGATCTCCAAAAGTTTCCGTAGATAGAATTGTGAAACTTCAAGTGAAATCCCCATAAACTATCCATTGCAGATCAAAAGATGCACCATGTTCTGTTTTAGGTCAATATTTCCTCCAGCAGCCGGTTTTTGAAAATGGGAGGTCAAATTATCGGAAGTGGAATTGATACTTCTCGAACTGTCCTACGTGCTAGTTAATCTTCATCCATTAGAGAAGGATTGTCTTGTTCTTCTTCAAATTGCGGGATATGAGTGAGTAGAATTGCTTCTATACTTCGTTGAAGGAAGCATTTCTCAACTTCAGCTCTTGGTTCAACCAATTCCCTATCCCTTGCCATCTTACTAGCCTGTAAACCTGTTTCCCGTAATATCAATCCCATGACCAAGATTATAGTAGCAAAGACATCTAAAAAGTAAAACTAAAAAAAATAGTGTCCAATTAACAAGTCCTTAGCAATGGCACCATAAACTTGTTGCGCCTAAGCGCACACGCAAGTGTACGTGGTCTAACCAAGTAGTACAGTAGCCTTAAATAAAGCCAAATATTGATCCCTCAGAGACTTGTTTAAACAACTATTCAATTCAAATTAAACTATCAAGATTAATTAGTGAAATTGTAACAAGAATAGTTTGAGATTTTATAAACTAAAAGTAAAGAAAGATAAAGTAGAAAAGTAAAGAGTTTAGACAATAAATGGATGCAAGCCAAGGGTCAAAGCATACGAATAATCATATTATGATGATGAACTTCGTCGGTTAGGTAAATTATCTTGGTTTTTGATTAATAGGGTTGATTTTATGACAAGGTCTCTCGACCTCTAACCACCTATCTAACTTAGACCCATAACTACATCATTGAGCGGGGATGTGAAAACTAAGATAAATTCATTTATATTTCATCCCGTGGTGAACCAAAGTAAGGCTTCTAAGTATATCCTTATGCTAGATGCTAATTCAAATCCCCTACCTTATAAAGGAGTAAGAACCCTACTCAATTTAACCCCACGTTCTATCTTCATATTCTCCCTCCCAAGATCACAAGGTCGGTAATATATGTATTCTAATGGCCACGAATCCTTAAAATAGGAAAAAAAATTAGTAAAAGAACAACCAAATTTATTAATAAACAAAACCAAATCAATTCATAGCAATCATAGTCATGCTCTTGGCTTTAACCCCAGAATGGGGATGATTAGCCACTAATCGACATAACCATAATCAACATAGTTGAATACATTATTAAATTTATTAAAAAGATAAAGTAAAGAGAAATAAACCCTAATTAAAGCGATTAGTAGCATCCAATACATCCATGATCCATCAAAGGTTTGGTGAAACTAGTAAAGGAGTCCTATTTAGAGTAGCGTACTTTGTGTTGTGTGTGGAATAGGGGTCGCGATGCGTTTAGCAGGCTCTTATGGATGGGGTCATGATTCAATGCTTTAAAAGGGGAATAAAGCTCGCATCGTGAAGGTTGGAAAGGGGAAGTGATCTTACGTATCACCTCAATCGCAAGGGCTCACTGGAATAGAATTTTTTTCACGTCCAACTTCATTTTGTGCTTTAGTCCTCCGTTAATGCCTTGTGGTGTAGTTCCCACTTTATTTCTAACTTGTATATACTTCGTATATCATTGAAATCAACTCACCAATCATCCTACATCATTATACACAACGTATTAGAGCTCAAAAAACACAACATTCATAACGGTGAACTAGAAACGAGATCTAAGATTAGGCTCCGTCCACTTTGATATTTACTTAGTGTTTTGACTCTTGGTTTGAATCAATTACACTTTGCACATTATAGAAAAATTTTTCCACACATAATTACACAATTCAACTACTAGGAACTCAATACATACATTAGAATCCTTCGTAATAGACTTGACAAACACCTAGCTCAACTAATAACACTAGTTTTCTCGGTTAAACTCTAAAGGATCAATTTGAATCCAAACATGTTTGAAAACACATTTAAACTTTGAAATCACATACTTATAAAATTAGATGCTTATTTATATCACAATTAACACACCAAACACATAAGTTGTCGTCAAAACAAGGCTAAAAAAGCTAAGATAACAACACTAAAGTGCATAAATACACCTCAAATAAATACTGGGCTAGTATGCTCCGAGCAGGGCTTCTAAGATACCCTCAAAGAAGAGAAAACATATTCAAGGGATTTTAACGCGTGTCTTTTTTCAACCAACTTCCACACTTCATTCTTAAATAGCTAAAACTTAACCATAACAATCAATTGGCCTACAACTGAATTGAGGAAGGTTAATGCATGCAAATCTATATACACTCATACCACACTGATGCCTGCACAATCAAATGAAAACTTATCCAAGACAAAGAGAAACAAGGCATGAGTCATGCAACCTACTCCAAATCCCAATATAACCATTTTAGCCATTCAAAACCAACTAACACTCCTAACAAAGAAAAAATTCTCCTAAGTCCTATCCGCACAATCTCATCACACTAACCTAAAAAAAATGAAGTCTATCCATTAGTACTCCATACTGGCATGCAAGAGAATAAGCTCATAAGGTGTCACCTAGGCTAACAAATTGAGATAACCAAGGTCTGCAATCTATGCCAGTTCTACAACTGATCTGGATAACAACCTAAACTAAAATCCAGGAGTTTGAAGAACAACTACTCACAACTGAATGCGCCACTCCAAGATGTTCCATCAACCCAAAAAGAATGCATGTTGAATCTAAGTCAAGCATACTACTCCCACAGAGTATATCTCTTACAAAATCACTTGAAGTAGGCTTATCCATCCTATAGATGAAATCCTAACTAAGGAAAATCTTAAAATAAAGGTTGCACCCAAGCTCTACAACTCCAAGCTGAAATATCAGCACCAAGGCTAAATTTCTCGATATCAACTACCCAAATCAAACCTAAAGATGGGTAAACATTCATACTCTAAATCTATCATAACTTCCAAATTGCCATTCCAAGGCATTAAATAAAAAATTGAGCCAACAGGCCTGAAGTAAGGCCAAATACTCAAATCGACCTTAGTATTAAAATCTAATATATCCTTGATAAATCATATTGAAACTGAGTATTGAGATATAGCTAAAGAACCAAATCATAATTGAGGATAAATCACCGGTTAAAAACACATAAAATCAACTTCATATCTACTGGAGGGCATGAACCACAAACATACTCAAAACTTACAAAGGCAGCAAACTGCACTAATAATAGCAAAAACACTAGCAACTCAGAGAAATACAACTTTAGATAAAAATGTGCCAATCCAATACTACATCTAGGAAAAGAACACCAAATTCACCATCTTAAGAAATGGTCACAAGAATGATCACCTACCTCCAACTCTCTAACTCCACTAGAATAATAACCACATCATAGTAAGAATAGAGTATCCAACTCCACACCAATACCAAGAGCAAACCCATAACTGAGAGATAAACCTAATAAACCTGAAAGACAAATCCAAGACCTCTCGACACTAATATCAAAACAACTTGCAGGCAAAGAACTAGTTAAAATTGTAGAATGCACACCAAACTGGTCAACCATAGGAATGGGCTACATAGATAGGAATAGCCAATGCACAAACCTTCACAACCTAGGAGACAAGTCTAAGAATCCTAAACTTGAGAATGAATAATATAACCAAATTGTCAACTCTAGAACCATAATCAAACCATGGAAGGTCAACTAACCTTCAATTCCATAATTTATTCAACAACTTGTCTAGTTACAACAATAGAGGAAAAAAATTAACCTCACCTCGCTACTGGAGAGAACATATCCAACCAAAATAATTACCCAAGATGATGAATAAGAACCGCGTCAAAGGAAAAATTCAAACTAGATGCTCATAGCCTAGCCATCTACCAAGTGAGGATCAATTATATCAAACAATGATAATAATAACAAAAATAGTATAAATATCAATATAAGGTTAAAGGCCGTACCAAAAATGAAAACCAATAGCAAGTACCACTTTAGGAACACAATAAGACCAATATGCCAAGGTAAATGAGACTCCAACCCAAATGCTACACCCATAAGGAAAAATTTTCAATAGAGATCTACTTCATTGACTACTAAAAGAAATCATCTAAGGAGTAGTCATATAATCATGAAATCTATATGAAGGTGCATAAAAATAATATAAACCTACCAAGGCATATAATTATCGATGGGTTTGAGAATTGCAATACATATATATAAAGGATAAATACGAGAAATAAAAGCACACAAATCACAATGGAATCTATAGTCACTAGACTCCAAAAGCCATAAAACAGGCTTAGAGCATATCCTTAAGAATATGAATAGTCTACTCTGACTGACCATCTATTTGTAGATAAAAGGATACACTGAGATCTACTTAAGTTACCAACTCTTCCTAAAATACTCTCTAAATTATCAAAGTGAACACATAACCACAGTCTGAAATAATAGAAATGGGAATACCATACAAATGGATAATATCTAAAACATAGATATAAGCCAATCTCTTAGCACTGAAGGACACTTGAATTGGAATGTAATGTGATAACTTGGTCAAAAATCTACAATGTCCTAAATACCATAAGAACCATGAGAAGTGCGAGGAAAACTCATAACAAAATCCATAGTAATCTAATCCCATGTCTACTCGAGAATACGAAACCCTTACATCAAACCACCTAGTCACTAATTCTCATCCTTTACCTATTGAAAACAAAGGGACCAATCTACAAAGTCTTCCATATCTCTCTTCATACCAGTCGATAAATTATGTTGTCTCAAATCTCTATACATTTTTTTTTGCCATGATAAATGAAATATCTAGAGTTGTGAGACTCATACAAAATAAACTTAATTAAGTCATCGATACTTGAAACCTAAATGTGACCATCAAATCTTAACATACCCTCAAAAACTATGAAGTTCCTCTCATACTCACTACTCAACACCTGATCATAAAGGAAGCAAAGCATGCTATCCTCGAACTGACTATCTCGAATCTACTCAAGTAAAAAAGACCTTGCCTCAACACCAGTAAGAATCCTTATAAGGTCTTAAATGCCAAGGCAAACCATCAAGTTGTATAAGTACTAAATGTCACATGCCAATGGCCTCTATGAAATTGTAATGCAATCCAAGATACCTATGTTGACTACCTTTCCCCTTAAGGCATCCGCTACCATATTTCCCTTTCTTAGATAATAAAAAATGGAAATTTCATAATCCTTAAGCAACTCCATTGATCTACGATGTCTTGAATTAAGCTCCTTCTGGGTCATAAGATGCTTAAGACTGTGATGATCAGTGAAAGTCTTATATCATATACCATAAAGAAATGCCTATAAATCTTAAAGGAGAAAACTACCACCGCCAACTCCAATCCATGATTTGGGTATTTACACTTATGCATGTAAGCTATCTAGAAGCATAAGAAATAACACGACCCTGAAGCATAAAAATTCAACCTAGTCAAACAAAAAAAGCATGATAAAACACGGTGAATACCTTACTCTCAAAAGGAAGAGCTAAAATAGAAGCTGAAATAATAAAATCCTTGTGCTTTCTAAGGATTAACTCATACTTCTCAAATCATCAAAAAGGAACCTCCTTTTGAGCCAATCTAGTCATATGGGATAAAAAGGTAGAAATACCCTCAATGAACCATATATAATAACCGACTAAACCAATAAAGCTATGAACCTTAGTCTGAGATGTAGGTATAGACCAATTACGAATAACCTCAATCTTAGCTAGGTATACCATAATATCATCCTTATACACCACAAGTCCAAGAAATGTCACTAAATCAAGACAAAACACACACTTACAGAATTTGGCAAAAACACATAAACTCTCGACTTCTGAAACATAATCTTTAAATATTGCACATGCTCCTCTACACTTCTCGAATACATAAGGATGTCATCGATGAACACAATCATGAAGTAATACAAATAAGGACTGAATATTTGGTTCATCAAAACTATGAACATGACTGTGGCATTAGTCAACCCAGATAACATCACTAAGAACTCATAATGACCATAACGGGTCCTAAAGGTTATCTTTGGGATATCCTCAATCCAAATACTCAACTGGTGGTAACCAGATCCCAAATCAATCTTAGAAATCACTGCCACTCCCTAAAGTTGGTCAACAAAATCATCAATGCAAGGCATAGGATAATGGTTCTTCACCATTACCTTATTAAGTTTCCTATAAGAAATACACATACGCATGGAACCATCTTTCTTCTTCAAAAATAATATAGGAACTCCCTGAATAGTCTCACAGATGATGGCCTATATGAATCAATCTACACCTGAGATGAATTCCTAAAATCAATATTTCTTTTTTTGGTTTTTGTGATGATCCATTCTCCCAACTTCTTCTATGAAAAGATTGGCATTGTTGGCTCAATCCAATTGTCTCCCTCAAACTCTTTCACTCTATCTCATTTACATAACTCAATGATCAGTAAAGCAAACATAAGAAATAAGTTGTCTTATACCTTAACTTCCATCATCCCCAAGATGAAAAAGTGACCAAGTTTCACTAGAATGTTGTCTAAAAGACAAGAGACCATCTGTGTCTACTCCAAAAGGATAGTTAATCTGTTACTACATGGAGACACTCGAATGCAGATGATAGATACCTTATTCCTTACATCATTTGCGAATTCCTTAGCTATGATCCTTTCCTTTTTTACCCCCATGACACACACTTTCCCAATGAAAGCTTCAAAACTAAAAAATTCCTAGAGGTGCAATCCTTTGCCTTAAATTTAAAATAATTATCTTTTGCAGCCCATAGATTCTATTTACCACCTTAGACGCAAATTAGATAGTCTGGCCTAAAATTTGAGTCACTAAGTAGTTCAAATTTATAGCCTTGTGGTTTGCATATAACTCCCTCATCCATTTCACATTTGTATTATATGGTTTGGAAGTAAAACAGATATATCTAATAGTTTCCAACCTTTGATAAAACTCAAGGAGGATCTCAAGGACTGATGTTCCCGGATCTCAAACACTTTCAATGCTTAAAATTATAAAAATATGTAAATACTTAGTTTATTTTGTTATATATGATCCTTAAGCTCTATTGGAGACATATGCTAAGGTGCCATAAAAATAGGTCGATTGTCAGGCTCAGGATCAATAGCAAACTCAATCTCATGGACATGGGTAATACTATGTAGGTCGGTAGGGAACATATTGGGAACTCCACAAAAAATAGGAAAAGAGTCAAGCGATGGACTCTCCATACTAGTATAGAAAATATAAATGAGACATGACTCAAAACCCCAAGAAATAATCCTCCTTGACTGAACATAAAAAATAATCCCCATGGGATCACGGCTAACCGCTCCCTACTAGAAGAATGGGGGTATGCCAGGCATGGCCAAGGTAATGGTCTTGGAAAAATAATCCATGGCTATATGATAGTGGGATAACCAGTCCATGCCCAGAATCACATAAAATCCACCATATCCCTAGTAATAAGATCAGCATAATTATCAACATCTCTAACAACTACAACACATGATCTAAAAACTCAATCCCCAACTAAAGAATTAACTACAAGAGTAGATACGTGTAATGGCACAAATAATAAGTGAAAAGACAAATCCAATCATGGTGCATAATAAGTAGATATATAAGAATAAGTGGATCCTGGATCAAATAAAGCTAGGGACGACTGGTAGCATACCAAAATCATACCTATAACCCTAGCATACAAATCTCAGCCTCGGGTCTAACAGGTACTGCAAACAACTAACCACTCCACTGCCTGGCTGGGCACCTGACTTACCTTTTGTCTTGCATAGTTGAGATTCTCTTGAGTTCCTTAGAAACCACCTCTTCAACCATAAGAATCTTATTTAGTTGAGGGATAAATTACCCCATGACTAAGGCATTCTCGTAAATAATGGCTAGGAGCTCCATAAATAAAACAATAAATATGAGCTAAGCTAAAACAAGAAGATCCTACCGATATAGAGTAACCACCACGACAAGAATAACCAAATAATAAACCTCACAAAGACTAAGCACAACCTGTACTAGGGCGATTACTAGGACTAGAGTGAACTTCGTCAGTAATCTAAAACACTTCCTAAATAGGTCGACTAGGTTGACTCTGAAACTTATAGGATGGATGTGAAGGATACCTTCTCTGAGAATTTCCATATCTGGGTCGGGAACTATGATATCTCTCACTGAATCTTCCCTAAAACCTAGACCTTTTATCCTGGCCCTCAAAAACCTTAAGGTTCATCTCCTCTATCACCCAAGCATGATCTGATACCAAAGAAAAAGATCTGTCTATAGCAACTAAACTCTAGGTAAACATATGAATGGAAAATCTCAACCATCTAACAAAAAAGCAAACTCTCTCATATACAGAATCAAGAATAGAAATTTTATGCCTAGCAAACTCAGTAAAATGAGTCATATACTCTACAACTATCATTGAGCCCTACTCTAATCTAGAGAACTGATCGCTCAAATAATCTTTAAGTCTTCAAGGCATTTACTTTTCAAAAAAGATCTCAAAGAATTGAGTCCATGACAATGAAGAAGATGCAGTTGTTCTAGAATCTACATAGCCTCTCAACCAATATCAAGTAGCCAAATCTAGCTAAAATATGGCATAATCCACACCAAAAATCTTAACAAAGCCTAAATTACAAAACTTATTTTCATAAGTGATCAAAAACTCATATGCATCCTTGCTAGGAGCTCTAGAAAAATTGAGCAAAGTCAATCTCAAGAATCTACCCAATATCTTCTACTCCTTAGAAGACATCAAAGGCTGAACAACCATTGGTTGAGCAACTACTGGCTGAGCAACTATTAGTGCAGGAGGAACCTCAATTCTAAGAGTCAAAGGTATAAGTTGTGCCCCCACCTCAGTACCACTCTTATCAATAAACTTTGTACCATCAGATGACAAACCACCAGCTAAACCTAAAAGGTGAACCAATACATCTATGAGCACTGAAGAAAAATAAACCTAGGTAGAGCCTGGACTGGTCCTTTGTCGACCACTAACTATGGCGAAAGAATCTGTAGCTCAGGAGAAAGAATAGTACCTGGGGAAGGACATCAATCGATAGATGTACATATAGTCATATCAATATAATCATCCTCCAGCTTTGTCGGGCATCAACACATCATTATAATTATCCTTTTGCCTTGCCTGGTATAAATCATCATCATCCTTTAGCTTATATCACTATAATATGCTTCAACATTATTAGTTATCAACATAATTATAATCATTCTCTGGCCTTACCGAGTATCAGTATATCATCATAATACCATCTAGCCTTGATGGATAATAATACATACATATAATCATAATATTTGGACTCAAAGCAATAGCCACATGATCATACTTGGTGGCAAAATAAATAGCATAAGTGGTCATATAATAAAACATCATGGTCTCAAGAATAATTAATAGTATAACTCCTTCTATAATCAATAAGCATAAGTTATAACATATTTCACAACACAATTTCTAATATCAAAAATAGGGATGTTTTCTAGCATGATTACTAGCATAATTTCTTAGCATGATCATAAGCAATATCATAGGAAATAACTTATAAATAGCATAGGTAAAGACTTAACATTCATCATCATCAAGGTCTATTTCAAAATCATGCATAGTAGTTTATTGTGGGCTTACCTAAAGGTAATTTATAGCATAACTAACCGCTTATTATTCATAGCATAACCAACCGCATACTATTAATGACTCACCATAATATAATAGAAAATCTAATCAACTAGTCCATGAGCATTACTATAATATCATTAGTACTATACCATCACATTCTATGGTTCCTTAATATTGCATAAGAGGGCATTCTCTAGGTATTTAACAAATATATAAGGGTATCAAGGGAACTAATCATCAATCTCGACTTAAGGTGGATCCAAGAGCCTAATTCTTAATCCCTAAAATATATTCTAAGTCAAATTCTAACCCTAACTAGACTAAGGTATCTAAATATACTCTTAGATGTAAAGCAAGTCACAATTAGCCCTAAAGTAGAGAATTATCTCAACTACTTAAACTAAGTCCAATGGAAACCAAGGCAACACTCATTACTTTAGGCAACTAAAGACAAACTTACTCTAAGAATGATTAAATAGAGCATTTTACCTAAATTGAGTAATCAATGGTATTTTTATGCTAAATATGAGTAATGAAGTCCAATTCAACTATGGCATAGGGAACAAGTCAAGTGTTTCAACTCTATAGTTTCGAATTAGCATAAATGGTCCAACTAACCCAAGTCTTATAGTTTAACAATACAACAACTAAAACCAATCCTAAATCTAACAGAATATCATAAGAATACTATGACATAGCTCAATCTAACAAAGGATAAATTTAGCGTACCTCGACGTTGGAAAAAGCTCAATAAACTGTTAAACCTCTATTTTTCCCTTCTGAGAAGCCTCCTCAAGATGCCAAGCTATCAAAAACAAATTCTACTCATCAATAAGAGAATATTGATTACTATATTGCACCATTACGCTTTTGGTCTAAAATCATCTCAAAAAAACCCATATGCATCCTATTTATGGAAATCATATTTTTGAAACTATCCTAAATTTTAACAAGCACAAAGAATCATTAGCTTCAAAAAATGGTGTAAACCAAGATAAATTGGGGCTAAAATCAAGCCCTAAGTGTTTTGGGCTTTTGAGCAAATAATCAAGAAATTTCACCAAGAAAAGGGTAAATTATTACCATAAATCAGAAGATAATTGCTAAAATATATGTTAATCTAGCTTCCCAAGCTCCCACAAGATTTAATCTCCCTTAATTTTGATATTTAGGATTTATGCTCTCAAGAAAAGAGTGGAAAATGGCTAAAATCACAATATTATGGGTCTATTTATACCCATACTAGGTCCTGAGGTCCCCGTTATCGTGGACCAGGTCTTGAAATTGCACTATCTACTGGTTGCAATTGCAAACCAGTCCATCTAATCACACCACCATGAGTTTCACTAGAAGAAAATTGCAATTGTGAAATTTTTCCAAGTTTTCATCATGCCTTTGGGATTCATTCAAAATCCTATATATGCAAATAAACTATGTAACCAAACAAAATTTGATATTCTAAATGTGATGGGGTACTCAGGTTTTCCATCTATTATTATTTTGACAAAATATGGGTCCCATACCTATATTTCATTTTCTTTACTTTCCAACCAATAGGTTGAATTGAGCTCGGGTACCTTGGGACCCAAACTAAAGGTCCGCCAAGCCCAAAATCAGTATTTTGAAGCTTCTAACACAGTTAGAATTTGCATACAAGTTCATTTTGCTAAAGTTGTTAGTCGGTGGACATTTCAAACTAGCAAAAACTTCAAAATAGGGAATTTTCACTAAAAACAAAATGAACTATTCGATGATCAAACTGTCAGTCCTAGCAAGTATAAATGACTTAGGGTAGCTATTATAAATATCTTACTATGAAAATAAGTGGAAATATGGAAAATGACCCTAAGTTATTTACAAATGGGTTCGAGGGAGGATAAATCTGAACAGGTCAAAACACTGACTAATCAACTAAATCATCAACTAAGGTTCTAAGCTCATTGTATCCAATTGACAAGGCCAAAATACTATGAGATTATTCTAAATAATTTGAATAAATACTAATCATATGTCGAGAACACTCTCTGAATCAGTGACCAATCTTCCCACAATCGTAGCAAATCACTACTTCTCTAACCTAACGAGGAACATGAGATGATCCCAACTAGATAACCAACTAATACCGAGGGTACTCCCTACTAAAATTACCATCCTTTTTACAATCATAACACATCCTAGGAACACTAAGCTGGCGGGGAACATATGCTAACTCAAATTGATAAATGAAGTAATATTTGGGGGACTCTATAAACCAATAAGAAACCTCACCACAATTGTAGAAAGCTACTAAAATAATCTAAGGTTCTGCCCCTCCTGATCCAAAATGGCCACCATGGCCTAAAGACCTACACCAAATACTTTTTAAGGTCTGATGAGAACTCTACCCACTGTGACCACCATAAGTAACCTAATAGCCACCCATGGTTAGAAATGCTACATACATAGAATTGATAGATTTCATATGGAGGATATCTCTATTGAAAGGATCCTCACCCTAAATGGAAATCTCGTAGAACTAAACTGATGACATGGCCTCTTACTACTACCTCTATAATTACTAATAAATGTTCTCTCTGTAGCCCTCATATGGTAAACAACCTAAGAGAAAGAACACGCAGCTACTATCTAATACTTTAATGCCAAATAGAGTGACAATTTTAATACTTTCATAAATCTATGCACCAGGTCATGCACTGAAGGATGTCACATAGGAATATGCCTAGACCACTTACAAAACCAAATCTCATACTCCAAAAATTATAAAGAACCCTGCTAAACACCAACAAACTCAACTCTGGCCTAAGAACTGTGTGATGAACCAGATATCATCCCTGGCTATCTGGAATTCGCAAAAAAGACTTAAGATCCTTAATATTGAACCTTAAAGGTATGAAGTGATCATATACCCCACTGAATCTTGATTGAGCCCTAGATCATTTTACTGAATCATAAGATCTTTGACACCTATCCATGACTATCTAGTCTGACACTGGACTGGAACTCTAGAAAAATATGTTAAAGTTTTATCTACATCCATCAGCAACCTTGTATCATCCAACTAGATAGAATAAAGTCAAAAAACTCACTTGTGGCTCATAGGAATATGGACACACGATAAAGTATAAAGAATAGAATATCTAAAGAATGCACTATAGCCTCTCAAAGATAGAAAAGTTCATATCCTATCTTAGAGCTCAAAAATTGTTTTATAAGGGATGTCTATATCATTTAGTTTAGGTTGAAGATTTTAATTTCAAAGGGCCATCTTTGCAATTTGTCCTAGTAGTTAGTAAGTTTCCTAAAGTGCTTTCCGATGATCTTTTTGGTATTTCTCCCGATAGAAAAATAGACTTTGGGATTGACCTTCTTTTGAATACGCATTTATCTCTATCCTTCCTTATAAAATAGCTTTGGCTAAGTTGAAAGAACTTAAGAAGCAGTTGAATGATATTCTTTATAATGGTTTTATTCACCCTATATTTTCTCTATGGGGTGCTCATACTCTTTTTGTGCATAAGAAGGATGGGTCCCTTCAAATATATATAGACTTATGCTATTTGAATAAGGTAATAGTAAAGAATAATTATCCTCTACCTAAAATCAATGATCCCTTTGAACAACTTTAGAGTGTTGAGTATTTTTCCAAGATTAATCTTTGATCAAGTTATCATCAGTTGAAGATTAGAGAGGTGGATATGTCAAAGACTTCATTATGTATCGGATAGGGTCATTATGAGTTATTGGTCATGTCTTTTAGGTTGACTAATGCTCCGGCTATATTTATTAATCTTATGAATTATTTATTTCTTCAATTTCTAGACTTATTCATTATTGTGTTTATTTATGATATATTGGTGTAATAAAGAGCACAAAGGATCAAGCCAATCCCCTCTGTATAGTGTTGTAGACTATTAAGGATCAGCGTTTGTGTGCTAAGTTTTTGAATTGTGATTTCTAGTTGAAGGCTATGACTTTTGTTGGATACATTATTTCTAGGGAGAGGATCATGGTGGATCTATAGAAGGTTGAGGTGGTTAATAAGTGTCTTAGATCTACAAATCCAATTAATATTCTGAGCTTCTTAGGTTTAGCCTAGTATTATAGAAGGTTTGTGGAGTATTTCTATTCGATCGCTACTCTATTGACTAAGTTAACTTAGAAGAAGGTAAAGTTTCTTTGTGTCTATGCTTGTGAGGGTAGGTTTGAGAAGTTCACGAATAAGTTATCTTTAGCTCTAGTTTTGACCCTATCCAAGGGTACTAATGGCTTTGTTTTTTATTATGATATATCTTATTTAGAACTGGGTTTTATATTAATTCAACATGGTATTTTTATGGCATATGCTTCTAGGTATCTTAATATGCATGAGAAGAACTATCTGACTCATGACTTGGAGTTGTTGGTTGTGGCATTTTGTTTGAAAATTTGGCACCAATATTTGCACAATGTTCAGGTTGACATATATTTAAACCATAAAGGCTTGCAATATGTTGTCAACTAGAAAAAGTTGAATCTCATGAAAAGGAGATGGCTTAAGTAGCTTTAGGACTATGATATGAGTCTTAAAGCTAACATGGTTGTTGATGCTCTTAGCAGGTATCCATGGGGAGCTTATCTTATATCAATGAAGAGAAGTAAGGTTTGGTGAAGAATATTCACCATTTGGCTAATATTTGAGTTTGTTCTTTGGACTTTAAGGATAGAGGTATGACCATTAAAGAGGTAGTAAAGTCATCTCCTAGTGCTGAGTTAAAGGAGAAGCAGATTTTGGATCCTATTTTATTGTAAATCAATGATGATGTGGGTCACCAGAAGGTGATGGCTTTTGATATTGGTAGTGATGGTATCTTATGGTACCAAGGTATATTTTGTGTTTCCTATCTTTATGATATGCAAGAGAATATCTTAGCTGAGGCTCATGAGTTGAGGTACACTGTTTATCCTAGATTGATGAAGATGTACCATGATTTGAAGGAGATTTATTGGTGGAATAACATGAATAGGGATATGGCCAATTTATTAGCTAAGTGCATGGTTTGCTGACAAGTAAAGGTAGAGCATTTGAGGCCTGATAGTATATATCAATAGATTAAGTTGCCCGTATGAAAGTGGGAAGTGATTAATATGTATTTCATTACCAGTCTTCTATTATCTCATATTTAGTTTGACTTGATTTAGTTCATCGTGGACAAGATGACTAAATTTGTTCATGTCTTACTAGTAAGGACTAATTATTCGGTAGAGGTTATGCTATTCTCTTTACTCAGGATATCATCATATTGTATGGTGAGCTATTTCTATTAAATCTTATTGAGGTACATATTTTTCTTTTGACTTTTGGCGTTCTTTTCAGAGTGGGTTAGAAACTATGGTGAACCTTAGCACTACTTTCCACCCTATGTTATATGGACAAGTAGAAAGGACTATTCATACTTTGTAAGATATGCTAAGGGCCTATGCGATGGACTTGTATGGTATTTGGGTTGACCATTTTCCTCTTATTAAGTTTACGTATAATAACAGCTATCACTCAAGTATTTAGATGGATTTGTTCTAGGCTATATATGGTAGGAGATGTAGGTCTCCTATTGGGTGGTTTGAAGTTGGTAAGACTAGGTTATTCAGCCTGAACTTGGTTTACCAAGCCATTAAAAAGGTGAATATGATTCAGGATAGACTTAAGACTGCTCAGAGTAACAAAAAGTACTATGAAAATGTAAGGCACAAGGAGTTGGAGTTTGATACTAGAGATTAGGTGTGCTTGAAGGTATCCCCTGTAAGAAGAGTGATGAAAATTTGAAAGATAGGGAAACTCAATATCCATTATATTGGTCCCTATCCGATTGTGAATACAGTGAGCAATGTGGCTTATGATTTTGAGTTTCCTTAGAGTTTGAGTTCTATCCACCCAGTCTTTCATGTTTCAATATTAAAGAAATGCGTGAGTGATCCTTCTTTAGTTGTTAACTTGGAAAGTTTTGGTGTTTTGGATTCCTTATCATATAAGAAAGTCCCCATTAATATTTTTAATAGGCAAGTGCATAGTTTGAGGACTAAGGATGTGGCTTCAGTTAAAGTCCTTTGGAGGAACCATAAGGTTGAAGAAGATACTTGGGAAGCCGAAGGGGACATGAAGTGTATTCCTTAATAGCTCTATTTTCTGTCTTTGTTAAAGGTAATTATTGTTGTTTTCTGTGTTAAATCGTGCAAATAAATGACTTGACTCATCATTCAGGGATGAATGATACTTTGGGGAGAGATTATAATTCCTCAGATTTTGGTCCCTGATAATTCCTTGATCTTTGAGCTTACTGCTAAGACTATGACTCATCATATAAGTCATAGGCTATTATTACGGGTCATAGAACCCTAATCATAGGGATACCAATAGAGGTTGCCTTTGCTTTTTTCTTGAGTAAGACTTGAGTCATCATGACTCTATACAAGTTGTATCGTGTAAATCAAAGGGTGACTAGTGTGTACCAAAATATTATTGTCTTTATTATGATTGGAACCCTCCAAGTCGTAGGGTCCCTTGATGAGTGGTATGGTCTAAGTCGTAGGGTCGCCAGTGAGGGGTGCTTGAGCTACTGTCCAGTCTACGACTCGTGGTGATGAGTCGTAACATGTGCTCATGGGTCGTAGGGAGACTTATCGTCACTGGAGGTAAAATTTTAAAATTTCAATTGAGGACACTTTGGACATTTCCCCTTTTCTCTAATTTTGACCCAAGACGTAAAATCATTCTAAGACCCTATTATCACCACTCAAATCCCCAAGTCAAAGTGTACCCAGAGTTTCTCAAGGGTGGTCAATTAGAGCCTTTAAGGGTGATTTCTCTCCATAATTCTTGCTATCTCAGGCATGTGACTCTACCCTTAAACTTGTTTTTACTGAAAGCATGAATTTACATGGTTGTTTATGTGAAATTGAATATGGATTTGTATATGGGTAAAGGATTTTTGGTTCGGTTGATTTTTAAATTGTTTTCCCATGATTATTATGAATTTTTCATACTTTGAATTGAATAATTTTGAACTAATTGGGTACATGGGTGTGAGAATTGGTACGGGGGTTGAAGCATTTCTCCCAAGTTGGATGATTTTCTTAAAAATTAGTTTTGGAAGTTGTGCTCCCTCAACCCATGTATGTAAGTGGTTTTGAAATATGGATTTGTCACATGGTCTGACTTGTTCACCTATAATATGGATTTGCATAAATGGTTATGTATGGATTTTAAAGGCCTTGTTGTCTACGTTTTTTCTCTTAAACTCATTTTAATTAGCAATGAGGGGTCAAGGAATTCCCCTGGATTGATTTGATAAACAAAAAAGGAATGAAGCATTTCCCAAACTTGATTTAATGAACAAAATGGGTCAAGGAATTCCCCCAAGTAATGGAATTGATATATCTTAATGATAAGCTTGCAAGCGGAACAGTATGACAATTCCTGTGGTATACCTTAATGTATAATTCCTTGGTCAAATACATAGGTTATGTGAAATTTATTTTAATTGGTCTTAGTGGGGGTTATGTAGCTAAGCCATGAAGGTGTGAGTCCCGAAGGACTAATACTGGAAACTTACATTTTTCGGTGTGAGGGTTGGTCTTAATGATCATGTGCATGAGTCACACTATTGATATATTTTGTATCCAAGATTGATGTGGGGGTCGGGGCATTTCCTAGTCTTCCTTGATACCTCCTGTTCATGTGAGTAACACACACTGGGCCCTTTCAACAGGGAGAGTTGTACCCATATAGCCCATGGGTATCGGTTTATGATGCTTGAGCTACATAATCCAAGCTAATGTTTTACTATCATGCTAAATCATTTTCCCTACTACAGCATCTATTGTATATATGTATGTATTCATAAATGTGAACATGTATATTGATTTTGAAATTTAATTTTCAACTGACACTACTTTATCCTTATTCTGGTTACATGATAGCGTTCAACCCGCTAACCGTCTACAAACAATATATCCCCACACGAAGTAGGCAGCGGAGATACTTTTACTTTTTCTGTGTAGTGTTAGGATCTCTAGATTGTTAGTTGCCAGATTTGAAGTAGTGAGCTTCTTTTCTCTGGAAGGGCTATAATTTTGAAGTCTTGTTTCGTTTATGACTTAAACCTATTTATTGATTTTGGTTTTGGCTATCGTCAGGGGTATGTCCCGACTTAGGTTGAATTTGGTATTGTTTTAAATGCTTTATTGATTACTATGGATTGGGATTGGTGTTTGACATTCATAGACTTCTTGATTTATAGACTATTCTATCTTGTTATATGATCAAAATTTTGCTATTGTAGTATATCATGATCTATTGACTACCCAAATTAGGTGGTCTCCATTCCATGACGATCTTGAGATACCCGTCACGGCCAAGCCCTGGTTCGGGTCGTGACATTAACATAGTATTCAAGTTTGAAAATTATATTAAGATAGGAAATTTAAAAACTAAATGTCAATGAAATGCCCCAACATCTATTTATTTAATCATGCTGACCTAGAAATATTTATCAACTGATAAAACATAATAAGGATGCATCTTAATAAGGATAAAAATTATTTGATTTGCAGGCCATACACTTGAAGATGTCACACATGAAATGATGAATATTGTCACTTGACGAAATTTATATGAAAAATTTTAAGGAAATAAAATTGTTTTTAAAAATATAATAGTTTCTTGGAAACTTATTTCCAATTCTTATATTGCATAAATTTATAACTTCAAAATTATTGGAACTCTTGGAGAATTTTTAAAAACAATAGATTATTTGCTGAAATGAGAAATATATCAAATTGGATTGGTTATGAAGTACCATATCTTAGTGCAATTGGTGTACTAATGTATCTAACAAATTCTACAAAGCCTGATATAGCCTTTTTGATCAATTTGTTAGCAAGGCATAGTTCTTATCCTACTAGGAGACATCCTAATGAGATCAAACACATATTACAGTACCTAAAAGGAACTAACAATATGGGCTTATTTTATATGACCCACATAAAGCTCAGTCTCAGACAAGCTATGTGTTCATATGTGGGGGTACTACCAATCTTGGAGATCTACAATGCAGTCTATCATAGCCACTTCATATAACCATGTTAAGATAATAGCTATTCATGAAGCTATCCTAGAATGTATAAGGTTGAGGTCTATGATTCATCTCATTCGAGAAAAAATGTTATTTGAAATGATTCATCTCATTTAAAAAAGGAGATATAACAAAGGACATTTTATTAAAGATTTTCTATACACACAAACTATAAAAGAATGGTGATATTAACGTGTAAAAAAATCATTCAAGTGATAATGTGGTTGATTTATTTATGAAGTCTCTTCCAACTATAACTTTCAAGAAGATGGTGCACAAGATCGGGATGGAAAGGTTCAAGGATATTCTCATTAGTAGGAGTTAATAGGTGATGTACTTTTTTTTTCTTACGAGGTTTTATCTCACTAGGTTTTCCTTGTAAGTTTTGTTAATGAGGTAACCTATATGTGTACTATTAGAGATATGTACTCTTTTTCCTTCAGTAGAAACTTTTTTGCACTGGATTTTTCTAATAAGGTTTTAGAGAGGCATATTATATATTAATTAGACATTCAAGGGGGATTGTTATAAATGTATTACCATATATAGTGAATGTCTATTTACGAAAAAAGTTAGAGATCCCAACTTTTGGGAAAATATTTTTTCCAATAAATAAAGGGGTTTTCCTTTATTGTAATGAACACCTCAAGAATTCCTCAAGATAAATAAAGAATTATTCTCTCTTCTCTCTCCGTCCCTTTTATTCTTACTTTATATTTCATAACAATTTTAACATTTTTCACTTTGTTTCTAAATAAGTAGTAGTTTAGATAATCAAGAAAACATTAATGATGTTCTTTCAATTTTACCCTTCTTTAAATAAAATGAATTTTACATAACTAAGAAATTATAAAGAGTTACATACTCGTCAAGGTATTTATCAATGATAAGTTATTTAATGCATTTTATTTTTTAGAAATAAATAGTTTTATTAAGGGGCGTGTTCATAAAAATACCATTTTTTAGGAACAAAAATTATAGGTATTATTTAACCAACTATTGCCATGACTTTTGGGCACTCAAAGAGAAGATATTTTTAATCTATAATATTTCATTTTAAATGACCTTTTTTCATGACTAAACAGTAAGTATCGCTACGACAAGTTTCAATACATTGCAACAATTAACAATTAGCTATGAAATTTTGCTGTAGCAGAAACTCTATAGCTATATCATTTAACTTGTTGCTCTAACTTTTCTTAACTTGAAGAAAAAATATTTGTTTAGTCACATTATTCAATTTTAAATAATTTTTTATGGAAAAAAGGTTGCTATTACAACAAATAAGTTTCAATTCATGGTAAGAGTTAATAATTAGCTACAAAACTATGTTATAGCAAAAAAATATGGTTATATCATTTTACTTTTTTTAGGATCTTTTATGAAAACAAGCAAGAAAATTTATTTAGCTACATTATTTTATTTCAAATATTTTACTATGGCTAAAAATCTTACTATTGCTACAAAAACTTATGATTTGCTACAAAATTTTGCCGTAGTAATAAAGTTGTTGCTATTCAGGTAATTATTTTCACGATTACTGGTAAGCATAGCATAAATGAAGAATTAGCTTTGCCAATTTAATTTTCATGTATAAGAAATTTTAGAAATTTATATATAGCTATGAAATTCAAAGTTTTGTAGCTATTACTAACTAACAACTACGATTTCTAAACTCATAACCTAGTTTTTGTAGTTATAGATGCCTTTTGTTGTAGTGGTAGTGTAATACATGGTCAGGGATGAGGGTGGCAGACGCTAGTTATTTGTGATATTTGGTACCTGAGCTGAGCTTGTTTTATACAGGTCATGGATAGTGGGCAGTCATAAGATCTATCACATGTGTGCACCTTAATATTGGGAGTTTGATGATTCTTTGAGTGAACAGATTATGTATTATTATATTTAGATCCTTTTGTGGTTGTTTACTTGAAATTATATTTGGATCCTTTTGTAGTCTGGTTAATTCACATTATATTTGAATCCTTGTGTAGATCGATTATTTGAAACTGTACTTTGATTCCTTGTTAGGCCAGTTACTTGTAGATATTGTATGGTTCCTTGTACGAGGCAATCCTTTATGTGATAGAATAAATTGAAAGCTTACTTGATGACTTGATTGTCTTCTTAATTAATTAAAATCTTACTCTATGACTTAAATGTCTACTTGATAATTTAAAAACTTACTTAATAGTTGAAGTTCTAATTGATATGGGTGAAAAATTGTAATTCAGGAGTTGTGACTATAGAATTTTTGGTTAATGAAAGTTAAACTATGGATTGATAGTAATTGATGTATAAGGGAAACAAATCGAGTAATAATAAGTTTTTGGGCTGACCAAGTGAGAGTTATGATGGATGACATTTAATGTAAAAAGTGATGTATGATTAGTGAGATTAAGTGTCAATGATATTATGAAAATATCAGTGGTATAGATTTCCTACTAGTAATAAACTGAGTAAAACTAAGTCTATAAGAATAATAGTAGAAATACTTTTAGGTCATATGAGAGAGAAAGCGAGATAATATAAGTGGGTTACGGTGATGTGAATGAAATTATTAATTATCATGTTTATTTTATTACATTTTATATTGTGTTGTATAATCTAGTTCTGATCGGTCAATGATACCTACTAGTACTTATGGTTGCATTGAAACTAAGCTTACTATTTTCTTTTTGAGGTGTATCCATATAAAAGGATCAGTTGAGGTTTTTTATATGAAGAACTGAGTATTCATCAAAAACTTCTGCTCATCCTATTACTACATAGGAGTTGCATGTTTTGTTTGAGTATTATAAACTCTTGAACATATTTAGACTAGATCCTTGGAGCGGTCTTTTTCTTTTATTGTATCCTTAGAAAGATTGTAATGATTTTGTAATAACTAACTCGATCATGTAATAAATTGGTTTATTAATGACTTAAACATCTTAATTAAATGAGCGGTAAGGTTTCATCTATTTAGTGGGAATAGTGTAGGTGTCCACACAATTCTCCAAGTCGAGTCGTGACATTGTTCCATGTAAA
The DNA here is from genome assembly GCF_002878395.1 of Capsicum annuum. Lineage (NCBI taxonomy): Eukaryota > Viridiplantae > Streptophyta > Magnoliopsida > Solanales > Solanaceae > Capsicum > Capsicum annuum. Next base: position 68,506 of record NW_025833917.1, read on the forward strand.
TTTAATCCTTAATTTCTTCCTTAAGAAAGTTTTCACCACACCCATTTGATGTATTTTACAATCTTATACTGTCTCCAGTGCAATCAACATCTGAATCGATATTATCCCTGCAAAAGGTGAGTATGTGCCAAAATAATCTAGATCATTATTTTATCAATAATAATTAAAAACAAGTCTTGCCTTATATTTTTCAATAGTTCCATCATATTTCATTTTCATTTTAAAGATCCATTTTGATCCTAAAAATTTATATACAAGATGAAGAATAATCAATTCCCAAGTACAAGATGATTCAATCTCACTATTGACCCTATCTTTTCAAAAAGACGAGTTTGTATAAGATATGACTTCTTCAAATGTTTGATGATCATTTTAAAGAATAAATGTCACAATATTTGATCCAAAACACGTAGATTTCCACTGATGTTTACTACATTTTTGTATTCTCTTCTTTAGGGATATCTTTCTTTGGTACTTCTCAAGATTGTTTAGATCTTTCACTACAACAACTCACATTTAGTTTTATATGAAAAAATATGCTCAAATAATTTTGTATTATTTGATTCAATTGTCATTTTATTATGAATATTGAAATGTTAGGATTTGTGAATGAGAAAATAATATGCTTTAATATTTGTAGCATATCCAATTAAAACATAGTCCACAATCTCTAATCTTATTTTGACATTTTTGGATGTAAGAACTTAGACTTTGGCTTAACATCCCACATTTTAAAATATTTCATCCTTACAATTAAGCAAATAAACATAACAATATCTTGTGGTAGGATTAATAAAAGTTATGAAAATTTTTTCCCACTGTGAGATAGTATTTTTCACAAACATCTGTGTGAATTAGTCTAAAGAATTGGAATTCTTTTCAACAGATTTATAAGGATATTTAACAAACTTAAATTCTGATCATGATTAACATTTCTATTTATTACATTCAACGTTAGACAATACTTTTAAAACTAATTACTTTCCGCAAAGTTTTGTAGTTGGCATATCCTAAATGTTCATACAATAATTCATTTGACTTAAGTAAGTGTAATACCCCGTACTTTTACCTAACTTGAAATCGTCCCAAGAATGTTAAAAACTTACTTTGAAAGATGAATCCATTTTTGTACATGAAATTTTTAATATTTTCATTTTTTATTGAGTGAGAAATTGAGTTAGGTTTCCAACGATACCAATTTTTGTCCAAATTCGGTATCGGGATAGAAAGTTATGGCTGAAATTCAAAAAGCCGTCAAAACTGCCCAGTTACGACGGTGAGAGCCAATGGACCGTCGAGCTAGCAACGGACCATTGCCCAAGCCGTCGAAGTGGAGACAGTAAGACCATATTCTACCTAAGGTCGATGGCTCAAGCCGACGTACCATCGAGCTAGCAACGGACCGTCGCCAACCCATCATAGGAGAGGCAGCGAACCCCTATTCTGCCCAGGTGCAACGGTTAGGACCAACGAACCGTTGACCCTTCGATGGATCATCGCACCCACCATTGCATACTTCATTCAACTATTTTAAGTCATTTTAAAAAAGGGCTTTATGGTCTTTTACTACCCCTTTTTATACCTAGTAATATCAGACATAGTCTCACAAGTTTATTATCTATTTACAACATCAAATTAGGGTTTTCTCTTAAGGATAATCCCCAAGAAACTAAGAGAATCAAGTTCTTCAAGTCCAAGAACTTCAAGAAACTCACAACCAAGATATGTCATGTGTTGGTTCATGGGTCCCTTTCACCCATGAAGCTCAAGAATCTCTTTTCAAAATCCAATATTTATGAAAACTTACGAATTAAACCAAAGAGAGTTTTTGGGCTCCATGGGTGAAAGGGACCCATGGATGATCACCCCACATACCTTAACGATTGAATTCATGAAGATTGGATTAAAAGCTTAAACCCCTTGATTTCTTGAGAATGAAACTTTATTTTTCTCTGGGAAAAAGGAGGGTTTCTTGAGAGGAATTTGGGTAAAAGAGGCAAATTATGCCCTTTTGCAAGCCCCAATTTGTGTTATGGACGAAATAGGGTGTGAAAAGTTACTCAAATGCCCCTTAGAAACTTAATCAAAAGCATTGTACGGGATAGAGCCACATGTCACGGGGCTTAATCCACTTAAGAGAGCAACACGACGCGGAGCATACTCTACTAGAGAGAGAAACACGTTGCGGAGCTCCACACTATGGGAGAGAACAATGCATCGCAGCCTAAATGAATTACTGCACTATTTTTTCCATCTAAACGAGCCCTATACCTCATCTGAAAATCCCAAAACTTACCTGAGACATACTTTTAACCTCTTTAACCATGAATCAACTTAAAAACCAATATTTGGGGGTCGGGAAGACCAATACAAGAATTATTGAAGTTTAGGGGTTTTGAAAATGACCAAGTCCTTAACAGCTGGTGAGATTTTCAAGCCTTGGGCCCCTTAACCATGCAACTAACAGTCGAATTGAGCTGACAATCCTATGGGGTATTACAATATCCCCCCTTTGGAAATATTCATCCTTGGATGAGGTTGATTTAGCTGAGAGTACTAGGGAAAACTTAGATCATATACTAAACATGCTCGACTAGAAACATGATTACCTAAACGAGTCAGAAACATAATACATGAGATGAATTGTTTTCATGAGTGCATAAAATGGCATGATGATGGATACATAGCTGAAATAGGGAACTAAAAAGCATTAATTTGAGAAAAATTATTTCCTGATGTAGAATCTGAGTTTTTGGAGAATAGACAGAGGTACTTGGTCTGCTTAACTGCCTTTGCTTTCCAAGTGGCTTTCTCAACAAACTGATTCCACCGAAGAACATTAATTTAGGGAACTTCCTTATTCCTTAGTCTATGGATATGACGATTAAGGATCTCTATTGGAACTTCTTCATAGGAAAGTCTATCCTTAACATCCATATCTTCTAAGGGAACAACTACAACTAATTCACCAATACATTTCTTTAAGAAAGATACATGAGATATCGGATGTATTATCGCCAAATATACAGGCAACTCTATCTCATAAGCTACCTTCCCAAAATGGCTCGAGATTTTACATGGGCCAACATAATAGGGGCTAAGTTTCCCCTTCTTTCCAAATCTCTTCACTCCCTTCGTAGGAAAAATATTCAAATATACCAAATCACCAACCTTATACTCAAGATCTCTTCTCCACATATCTGCAGAAGATTTCTGATGGATTTGGGTTATCTTCAGCCTTTGTCGAATTAGTTTAACTTTCTCCATCACATCAAACACTACATATGGCCATATAAAAGTAGTTTCACCTGCCTCAAACCAACTAATAGGATATTTACATGTCATTTGACAGAGAGCCTCAAATGAAGCTACCTAATAAGTGGAGTGATAACTATTATTATAAGCAAAATCAATCAAAGGTAAGTGATAATCCCAACTACCTTTTAATTTGATAACACGTGCCCTCAATATGTCATCTAAGTCCAAATAGTCTTCTCTACCTAGCCATCTATTTGAGGATGAAAAGCTATACTGATATGAACTTGGGTACCAAAACCCTTCTGAAAATCTTTCCAAAAGTGTGAGGTAAATTAAGTACGTCTATCTGAAATAATAGACAATGGAACCCTATGCAATTTAACTAAATCACTGAAATAAAGTCTAGCATAATTCTCGATTGAATACAACATATGAACTGGCGATAAATTAGCTGACTTGGTCATTCTAACCACAATTACTCAAATCAAATAATGTTGAGGACGCGCACGAGGCAACCCCATCACAAAAATCCATGTTTACCACTAGGCCTTTGGAGCTCAACCATAACCTGGTGATAATTTGGGCACTTATCCATAAACTCTGAAATATCCTTCTTCATACCACTCCATCAATAAATTTTCCGCAGGTCACGATACATCTTAGTGGCTCCTGGATGGATAAAGTATCAAGCACCATGCGCTTCTGCAAGTATTCGTTGTCTAATATCATTAACACACAGAATATTTAACCTACCCTAACAATAAAGCACACCATCTGTGCCTTGGGAGAAAACTTCTACCTTATGATCTCTAAATCCTCCTTTAGCTTAACTAAACTAGGATCTCTGTCTTGCTTTTCTTTCACTTTGTCATCCAAGAAAGATTTTGAACCATTCTGAACCCATACACTACCTTCAGCTGAATTAACCAACTGAACACCTAATCTAGTAAGCTGATGAACCTCACTGACTAACTTTTTCTTATCCTCTTCAATGTGGGTAACACTAACCATAGATAATCTTCTAAGGGAATCTTCTAATGCATTAGCCTTGCTCAGATGATCAAATATACTCATATCATAATTCTTTAACAACTCAAGTCAACTTCTCAAATGAAGATTAAGATCTTTCTGTTTGAACACGTACTGCAAACTCTTATGATTAGTGAACATAGCAACTTGAATCCCATAAAGATAGTGCATCCAAATTTTTAAGGCAAAAACAACTACATCCAACTCAAGATCATAAGTAGGATAATTATTTTCATAGGTTTTAAGTTGTCTTGAGGAAAAGGCTATGACGTTACCTCTATGCATCATTGCCCAACCAAGACCAACTCTTAAAGCATCATAATAACCTATAAATCAATATAAACCATCTTCAAAGGTTAATACTAGAGTGAAAGTGAGTTGAGTATTTAACTCCTAAAAACTCTTCTCATAAGAATTTGACCACTAAAATTTGACTTTATTCTGAGTCAATCGAGATATAGTTGATTTAATAGAAGAAAACCCTTCTATAAACCATCTATAATATCTAGTCAAACCTTAGAAACTCCTAATATCTGATGGAGAGATAGGCCTAGGCCAATTCCTTATTGCTTTGGTCTTTTAAGGGTCAACTCTAATGCCATCACAGAAAATAATATGGCCAAGGAAAGCTACTGATCTTAGCTAAAATTTATACTTATTGAATTTGGAGAACAAATAATGATTTCTAAGGGTCTGCATGAACATTCTCACTATGGGAATAGACAAGGATATCACCAATGAAGACTATGATGAACATGTCCAAGTACTTCTTGAACACCATGTTCATTAAATCCACAAATACTGTAGGGGCATTTGTTAGTCTAAAATACATAACTAAGAATTTAAAGTTACCCTATCAACTTTTGAAAGATGTCTTTAGAATGTCACATTCCCTGACTCTAAGCAGATGATACGCGAATCAGAGTTCTATCTTAGAGAAATAACTGGCACCCTGAAGTTGATCAAATAAGTCATTAATTTTGGGGAGTGAATACCTATTCTTGATGGACAATTTGTTCAACTAACAGTAATGGATGCACATTTTTAGAGAACCATCATTCTTACGTACGAACAAAACTGGAACGCCCTATAGGGAATCCCTAGGCCTGATGAAACCTTATATAAGAGATTTTTAACTCCTTTTTCCAATTCCCTAATCTCAGTTTAAGCCATTTTTAGGGTGTAATAGATATAGGCTAGGTATCTGGAAGGAGATCTATTTTGAAGTCAATTTTCCTTTTGAGAGGATCTCCGAGGTGATTTTTAGGAAATGTATCTGGAAATTCCTGCAGTACTAAAACTGACCTGAGACTCAGGATCTCGAATAAGAGTCTTTGACTTAGAAAAAATGGTAAACATAAATTTTAGTTATCATCTTTCTTTCCTTAAGATAAGAAACAATTGACCCCTAAACATAGAAGTACTACCTCTGTATTCAATGACTGATTCGTTCAGAAACTAAAATTTAATAACTCTATTTCTACAATCAACTAAGGCAAAATATGAGTGAAGACAATCTATGCTAAAAATGACATTGAAGTTTTTCATTTATAACTCTACAAGATCAGCTGAGATGACCTTTTGAGATACTATTACCAGGCAATTTTTGTATACCCATCTGGCTATGATGGAATGACCCTCTAGGGTAGACACTGTGAAAGGTTCTGCTAATATTTTAAAACTAATATTAAAATTGACACCTATATAAGAAGTAACAAAAGAAAGTGAAGCTATGGAGTCTAATAAAGAATAAACATGAAGATGAACGACCAGTAACATGACCGTACCCATATCAGAAGAACTTTCCTAATCATACCGAGCCTGGAGAGCATATTGTATATTCTGGCACTGTCCACTAGTGATACTGAAAGTGTTCCCCTGTTGAGTCGTATGGTTGACTAAAGCTGAAGAATGGTTTGATAACCTTTCTTCCCAGCCTATGCAGAATCCCTGACCCTATGGCCTGGATTTCTACCTCCAAAATATACATCATTGTCAACTGTACACATACCTTAATGATTGCTACCACACTTTCTATAAAGTGGATTGATACTTCTACTGTTACAACTACCCTAGTACATAGAGCATGGCTCTATCTCGATTGTCTTTATTGAACATAGGCACTGGAGCACTAGCTCAAGATGGAGGTAGGGCTAAAAATTTTTAATGAAACTAAAAATGGTTACTATCTTCAAACTTTAGCTGAGTAAAAATTAAATCTAATTGTTTTATTCCTTTTATTCTCTCCCTCCCTCTCCTTTTACTTCTGCTCCTCAATCTACTGATCATGAACCATATGTCTGGATATGCCCATCTCTTTAATCAACATGGTGATCCTACACTCTTTGACCACACTATCAGCTATACCAGACACAAACTTACATATTTTAGGCCTTTTATCTGTCACATAGTAGAGGCATAACTTGCCAATTGAGTGAACTTAAGTGAGTTATCCTTCACACTCATATTACCCTACTTTAAATTGATGAATCCCTAAACCTTATTTTCCCTCAATTCTAATGGAAAAAACCTATAAAAGAAGGTCATGGCAAACTCCTCCCACTCAATAGGCTATGCCATAAAACCTTGGTCCTTCTTCTAATGCATATACCAATTGTGAGCTATATCCTGCAACTGATATGCAGCTAACTCTGCACTCTCACTTAAAATGATGCCTATAATATCTGTCACCTTCTAAACTACATTATGAAAATCTTATGGATCCTCTTCGGACTTGGATCCCAAAAACAAAAGCGGATTCATCTAAGTGAAATCTGAAAATCCTAATTGTAGTTGTATTTCCACAAGATTGTTAGGGAAAAACCTTACATATTGTTCAGTGCTATAGGCATGCTCATTGAGGGGATCTTCCTGAACATGTGGTGGTGTGGGCTGATCCTCATTCCTTCTTGTGTTATTTCTTCTAGGAGGCAGTATCTACAAATAGAACAAAGGATAAGTGAGAAATAGAGTTTAATAGAGCTCATGCTCTTTTGCATGACATGAACATTTAAATAAGGGAAACTTTCATAAAATATTTCATATCCTCTTGTCCATAAGTATGGCTTGCTTCACACCTATGCAAAAGACTCTACTCGACACGAATTTTAGACTCCCTAGGACACCTTGAAACCTTAGGCTATAATATCAATTTTTTTGCATAACCCAAAGCTACCCTCTAGTCACGATAATGGTTTTTATGGTCACTAGTGACCATAAGCTAGCCTATAAGCTGGTACCTTCTATGAGCATTAAATATAATAACACTGATATAACATATGTAGAAAATAAGCTGATGAAATATTATAATATTGGTACTAAACTACAAATTAAATGTGTCTGAAATATTTGATAATAACTAATAATACTGAAATGACTTACCGACTGTCTAACTAAGTGTTTGAAAGCGTCTAAACTAACTGAAGAGTAATTAGAGCAGATCCCCAACTAACTCCAACTGACTAAGCATATGAAAATATTGAAAAAACTAAAACAAATAAATCACATCCTCAATAAATGAGGGCACACCACTATTGCTGCTGTATATATTGAGATGTCTAGGAGCGGTCGGGAAACTAAGCATTAGAACCTTGTTGTAAGAAAATATAGTGCAAAGAAGTGTATGAGATCAATACTTTTAATGTACTATTATATGAGATGAGGAGGCTGGTATATACAAAGTAACTAAGCATAAATGCATGAGCATATAAAATCTTAGAATGCCAGACCAAACATAAATATATTTCTTAGATAATATGTAAACTGAGAGACTAAAATCTATGCAAATGAATAATTGTATGTCTGATCTATATACTTGGTCAAGGAAACCTGGATGATATGTACTGAAAATATTCACTGAAACTATGGTAGATATCATCTAACTAACATGCCCTAAACTGAGTTAATTAGGTCAAATGTGTAACCCCAGTTGGAAGGGTGTCAGTACCGTGCCACGGGTACTAACATTATCAGTGTGGATCCTCTAAACTAGTGTCCCGTAGGACTAAGGAATCACCCACTACTGGTAGGTTCCCTTATGAGATCTCTGTCAACCCTCAATTGGTAGGTAGACATCTCAAACCTCCTACCAATGACTAGTACTCCTTACAAAAAGTTGTTTGATTACCAATATTTTAAGGGTAGTGATATTTCTATGGCATAGGGTGACTAATCTCAGACTAGTGAGGCCTAATAAAACTCATCATACCCTTCTTTAAGATTTTAAGGTTAGCACCATTGTGGCCGGTATGAGAAGGGTAGGAATTAAAGTTTTATTTTGGTTAGTTTAGACATATAAAGTGGTATTTTCCTTGTCAAGTTGCCTCTAGGGAAAATAAAGTTCCTGTTGCCTCTTCATCAGCTCCTACACCAAAGGGTGCCACTTTTGGCGCCAGCACTGGTCAAAACTTCCTTTATGCTCTCACTACTTGTCAGGAGTATGAGGCATCTCCAGATATTTTCACTGGTATTTTAAAACTCTTTTCATATGGTGTGTACTTCTTCACTTGATCTAGGGTCCATACTCTTTTTTGTGATCCTATTTGTTATTGTATATTTTGGTTTTAGTCTTATACGTATATCAGACCTTTTTTGTGTTTTTACCTCGGTAGGTGACTCTATGATTCCTAGAATAGTCAACAGGGGTTGTGTGGTATCTCTGGGAGGCCAGGAGACTTTGGTTGATCTATTTGAATAAGACATGGCTGGTTTTGATGTCATATTAGGGATGGATTGGTTGCATTTATTCTATGCTTCCCTAGACTATAGGACCCATAAGGTTATGTTTAAATTCCTTAATGAACCAATTCTTGAATTTGAGGGAAGTTCCTTAGAGCCTAATGAAAGGTTCATATCTTATATTAGAGCTCAAAATTTAATTTTTAAGTGTTGTTTTTATCATTTGGTTAAGGTTAAAGAATTTAACATTGAGGGCCCTTCTTTACATTCTTTTTCTATGGTAAATGAGTTTCCTTAAGTCTTACCTACTGATCTACCTGGTGTCCCTCTTGATAGTTAGCATGATTTTAGTATTGATCTTGTTCCCAGCACTCGTCCTATCTCTATTACTTAGTATAGAATGGTTCCAATTAAGATGAAAGGACTAAAGGAAAAGTTCAAGGTTTTCTTAGACAAGGGCTTCACCTATCTTAGTGTGTCCCCATGGGGTGCACCTATCTCGTTCATGCATAAGATGGATACATTTCTTTAGATGTGTATTGATTATTGATACCTAAAGAAGGTAATGGTAAAGAATAAGTACCCACTTCCAAGAATTGATAATTACTTTGATTATCTTTAGGATGAAAAATTCTTCTCTAAGATCGATCTTCGGTATGAATATCATTAGTTAAGGATTAGGGAGGTGGATATCCCTAAGACAACTTTCTTCACTCGGTATGTAAATGTTTTGTTCTTAGTGATATTGTTTAGCTTGACTAATTCCCCTAAATCATTCATGGACTTAATGAATAGGTTCTTTTGTCAGTTTTAAGATTCATTCATGATTGTCTTCATTGATGAAATCTTAGTGTACTATAAGAATAAAAAGGACCATGCCGATCATTTTCACCTTGTGTTGCAGACCTTAAAAGATCAATAGTTGTATTCTAAGTTCTCTAAATGTGAGTTGTGGTTGAATACTATGATTTATCTTGGTGAAGTTTTATCTAGTGAGGGGATCATGGTGGAGCCTAAGAAGGTTGTGGTGGTTAAGAAGTGGCCTAGACCTATAACTCAAATCAATATTTAGAGCTTCTTGGGTTTAGCTTGTTGTTAAAGAAGGTTTGTGGAAAGTTTCTCTTCAATTGCCACCACATTGACCAAGTTGACTCAGAAAAAGGTGTAGTTCTTGTGGTCTAATGCTTTCAAGGGTATCTTTTATAAGATGAAATATAAGTTGACTATAGCTCTGGTCTTAACTCTATCAGAAGGCACCAAGGGTTTTGTTATCTATTGTGATGCATTCGGGGTTGATTTGGGTTGTGTTTTTATATAGCATAGCAAGGTGGCTGCTTATACCTCTAGATAGTTAATGGTTTAGGAGAAGAACTATCTGGCACATGACTTGGAGTTTTTATCCATGGTGTTTGCATTGAAAATCTAGTGTCACTAGCTATACAGGGTTATTTTTTGTATCTTTTGTAATCATAAGAGCCTGCAGTACGTGTTAACCTAGAAAGAACTTAATTTAAGGCAAAGGTAGTGGCTTAAGCTACTCAAGGATTATGACATGAGCCTTAACTACCATCCTAGTAAAGCTTACATGGTTGCTGAAGCTCTTTGTAGGTTATCAATAGGTAGTTTTTCATATATGGATAAGGATAAGCGGGAATTATTGAAGGATATTCATCATTTATCTAGTCATGAAGTTCGTCTCTTGGACTCTAACGATGGTGGTATGTTTTTGCAATAGGTACTGCAATCATCTTATGGTTCTGAAATAATGGAGAAATAGGTATTAGATGACCCTCTATTGATGAATATCAAAGATGAGATGGGTAATCAGAAGGTGGTGGCCTTCAAGATCAGTAGTAATGGTATCTTGAGGTACCAATGGAGATTGTGTGTCCCTGATATTGATGTATTGCGAGGCATGATCTTGGCTGAGGCCCATTAGTTACGGTATATTATTCATCCTGATTAAACAAAGATGTATCATGATCTCAAGGATATGTATTGGTGGAATAATATGAAGCAAGATGTAGCTAGCTTTGTGGCTAAGTGTATGATGTGTCAGCAAGTAAAAGTGGAACACATTAGGCTCAGTGGCTACTTTAAGAAATTCAATTGTCAATGTGGATGTGGGAGAAAATTAATGTGGATTTGTTATCAGCCTTCCACAGTTGCAGAATTAGTGTGACTTTATTTAGCTCATCATGGATAGGAAGACTAAGTCTGTTCACTTCTTTCTAGTGAGCACTAACTATTCTATTAGGGACTTTGCAAAGTTATTCCTTTAGGAGGTCATAAAGTTGCATGGTGCTCCTGTATCAATTATTTTGGATCATGGTACTCAGTTCTCAACACATTTTTGGTTCTCTTTTCATTGTGGTTTAGGGACTAATGTAACCCTTAGCACAACCTTTCACCCACAGGCAGATGGGCAAGCAAAAAGAACAATTCAGACTTTAGAACATATGTTGCAAGCTTGTGTAATCAAATTTGGTGGTATTTACTGTAAGAACCCATAAGATCCTAGCTCATTTCACCGTACTATTGCATGTTAAAGGGGTCCAAGACTTAGAAATTTTTTTTACTAAGTGTTAAGGCTTAGTCTTCTCCAAAGCCCCTTAAACTTTGATGATTTTATTTTCACCCTCGGAACGTTAGTTTCTAAGTTGATTCATGATCATGGTTGTAGATAGTTAATCTCAAGTAAGTTTTAGATTTTCCTAATGATGTTTAAGACCTATTTGGATGGTTAAAAAGAGAGAGGCTCCATGATATGGTCGTGGCGCATCGAATATTACATTGGTGGGGGGCACCGTGGCGCACTGCATGTCGCATCGAAAGAGCATCATGGAGCAAGGCATTTCTCGTTGGGTAGTACATGCTTAGATTAATGAGTTTTGAGTCTAGAAAGGTATTTGAGTCATTTTCCTCACTCTAATCAAACCATAACACGTGATTTAGGGTCCCAAAAGCATTATTTATCATCATTTATCCAAAATTCTCTAAAAATAAAGCAATTCCTTTCAAGAATAAACCCTAGCCTTTTCAAAATTCAAGCTCAAGTTACAAAAAATCACCAAGAACTTTCACTAATTCATCAATTAAGGTATGTGTGATGTTCATCCAATGGCCCTTTTGTCCATAGTGTTCAAGAATCCATTTTCAAGTTTAAAGACATGATTTTTACACGTTATTATTAGTTATCTTCATGAAGCTTTTATGAATTTTGATTTTAAGTTATGTTTACCATGTATTTTCGTTAAAAATTATCCTTGACACGCTCGAATGATGATGTTCACATATTAAATCCAAAATCCATGATTTTAGTATTTCAATTATGTTAGTATCACATTTTATCTTATTGTTTTCCCATGCTTAAGCCTATGAATCTCAAGTGTTTGATAAAATTCCTAAATGATTGGGTTTTGAACAATGACTACTTATTATGTTTTCAAAGTTTTAGTATGTTCCTATTGTTATTGTTATCAAGTCCTGGGGGTTATGAATACCTAAAATTTAGCTAGTTACCTAGTTCTCATCATCTACATAATGATTTAAGTTATACCATGAGCAATATCATTCAATCAGTTACTAAGGACAGTTGTGAGTTCAATTAAGCTTAGTTCAATCTAGTAATCATTGTCTTTCAGTTAGGAGTAAAACTTATCATAGATTGAACATCAAGATGGTGTCTCCCCCGTCAGTATGCATGAGGCACTTGTCTCCCCAATAGTAGGCATGAGATATTAGTAGCAGTCCCTAGGTTCTAGACCTATGGCACCACCATAGACTTTGAGGGGTCCCTCATTAGGTAGGCATGACACCTTTATTTTTTGATATATCAGATTAATGATGCCACGCAGCCAATATTAGTACCCTTGGCATGGTACTGACATCCTTCTAGCTGGGGTTACTAGTTGGACCCTGATAATACATTGGGGTATGCCGATTATAACTTATGTTTTAGGTTCAGTATTCAGTAAAAAGTTCAGTTTTAGGTTTTCTTAACTATAGCATATAGTTATCCATTATTTAGTATCAGTATTTTAGTACTTCATCTTACAAACTATATCATAATCATGTTTTATGCATGGTCATGCATTCATAGATTTTATAGCTTTATGCATTCATACTCAGTTATCTCATTCTATTCATTTAGTTATTATCTCATGGATATAACCCATGCATTTCAGAATAACCTCATCTCATATATCAATATATTCAAAGTACTGATCGCACACTGATTTCTTATGCTATGATGTCTTATATGATAGGTTCGGACTCTTAGGTTCTCAATCGTACTAAGATATTCCAGCGCATCAGCGATAGTAGCGGAGGTGAGTCCTTATATACCGAGGACCGTTTATGTTTATTTTAGTTTTTTAGCTCAGTAGTAAGTCAGAGTTAGTTGGTAGAATATCCTATTATCTCCTCAAGCACTTAGAGTCTTTTTAGACTATTTTAGACTGTTAGTCAGTTTATAAGTTGCTATTATTAGTCTTCTTAGCATTGTTTTCAGACAATTTTAGTTAAATCCTATATATGTCATTTGTTATCTATTTTATTCAATGCTCACAAAAAGTACCAGCTCATGGGTAAGCTTGTGGCATTTCGGGTATTTAAGCACTGTGTTGTATCCAGATTGTATTTCTGGGGTGTTACAAACTTTGTATCAGAGCTTAAGGTATTAAAGTGCCCTGGGGATTCTGAAAGCCACGTTGAGTAGAGATTTGTGCATGGGTGTGAAAGTGAGCCATATTTATGGACGAGAGTCTACAAGATGTTTTAGGAAAAGTTTCCCTTCTTTTGATATTCATGTCATGCAAATGAGCATGAGCTCTATTTAAAATCTCTTTCTAATTCATTCTTCCTTTCATTTATTGAACATGCCTTCCAGAAAGATAATGGAAGAAGAAACGGGAATCAACCAGAACCCAATACCTTTGCCAATTCAGGGAGATCCCCTGAATGAGCATGTCTCTTATGTCTAGTTAAGATCTGCATTCACTACTCTGGCTCACTCTGTAGCATCTCAAAATAATTTGTAAGCTGCTATACCAGCTAATATAGTGGCTAATTCAGCTACAACTAGGATTCAAGACTTTACTTGAATGAATCTTCATCGGTTTTTGGAATCCATATCTAATGAGGATCTGCAAGAGTTCCTTAACATGGTTCAAAATTGGCTTCTTTCCAGTTGCAGGTTGTAGCTCACACTTGGTATAAGAAGTGAAAGGGTGATAGAGGTACAGATGCAGGTCTTGTAGAGTGGGAGGAGTTTGTTATATCCTTCTTAGACATATTCTTCCCTATGGAGATAAAGGAAGCTAAAGTGCTAAAGTTTATTCATTTGAAGTAGGTTAGTATGAGTGTAATGGAGTATTCTCTTAAGTTTACTTAGACAGCGACGTATGGTCCTCATGTTGTTTCTGATAAAAGGTCTAAAATGAGTAAGTTGTGTCTAGTGTATCCGATAGTGTGGTCAAGGAGTGTAGGACCAAAATGTTTATAAAGAAGATGGACTTGTCTAGGCTTATGGTCCATGCTCAATAGGTTGAGGAGGGGAAGGTTAAGGAGAAAGAAAGAGAAATTATGAGAGCTAGGACGTGTAATTTTAACTTTGCTCAATCAAGATTAGAGGGTGGTAACCGTCCTTAATTTCATCAGAAATCTTCTGCCCCAACTCTATCTTCAGCTAGTGCTCCGGTGCCAAGGTTTAAAAATGGTAATCAGGATAGGGCTCAGGGCTCTAACACTCAAGGTAGTATGAACAGTAGTCAGACTAATCCACTTTGCTAGAAGTGTGGTAGAAATTATCAAGGTATGTGTAGGGATAGCAGTGATGTGCTTGTTTTATATGGAAAGCTAGGCCACAGGATGACAGAGTGTCTGATAGGTATGTGGAAATGTAGTAATTATTGCAAGAAGGGTCAGGCAAACTCTTTAGCAGCACCAGCAGGTCACCCAATGCAGTAGGGCGCTACTTCTAGTGCCACTAGTGGTCAGTGCCATAATAGATTGTATGCCCTCCAGTCCCCTCATGATCATGAAAATTATCCTAATATGATTATGGGTATGTTATAGGTATTTCATTTACATATTTATGCTTTATTAGAAACTGGGGTTTCACTCTCTTTTATAACCCTTTACATAGCTGTCACATTGGAAGTCAATCCCAAAACCTTAGCAGAAACCTTCTTAGTATTTACCCTAGTAGGTGTCTTTATTGTATCCAAGCAGGTATATAGGACTGTCCAGACACAATATCCCAGAAAGTCACTTCTGTTGATCTTGTAGAGTTAGAGATAACTGATTTTGATGTCATTCTCAGCATGGATTGGCTCTACTCATGCTATACAATAGTTAGCTATAAAATTGAGTCATTTAGTTTAAGTTTCTAGATGGACCTATAATTGAATGGAAGGGTAGTACTTCAACGCTTAGGGGTCAGCTTGTTTCGTACCTTAGAGAGAGAAAAATAATAACAAAGAAATGTGTTTACCATATTGTTCAAGTTAAAGACTCTAATTTTGAGACTCCTAGTCTTGAGTCACTTTTGGTAGTGAGGGAATTTTACAGATGTGTTCCCTGAATATCTTCTCAGAGTTTCTCCCAAATGAAAAATGGACTTCAGAATAGACCTTCTTCAAGATACCCAACCTATCTATATTTTTCCCTACAAAATTGCTCAGCCGAGCTTAGGGAATTAAAAGAATAGTTGAAAGATCTTCTAGATAAGGGATTCATCAGGCCTAGTATTTCTCCATAAGGAGCTCTAGTCCTTTTCCTATGAAAGAAAGACAGTTCTCTCAGAATGTGCATCGATTTTCATTAGTTGAACAAAGTCACCATCAATAATAAGTACCCACTCCAAAAAATTGATGACCTGTTCGACCAACTTTAGGTTGCTAGTTATTTCTCTAAGATAGACCTCAAATGTAGACCTCAAATCTGATTCTGATCGTGTAACATTCCAAAAATACCTTTCAAAACCCGATATGGTCACTTCAAATTTCTAGTCATGTCCTTTGGACTAATAAATGCCCGAAAAACTTTCATGGACTTGATGAATCGAGTGTTCAAGCAGTAGTTGAACATGTTTTTCATAGTCTTCATTATTTATATTCTTGTCTATTCCCATAGTGAAAACAATCATGTACACAACCTCAAAATTTTGTTGTGGACTCTTAGAGTCCATCATTTGTTCGTCAAATTCAGTAAGTGCAAATTTTGGCTAAGATCAGTAGCTTTCCTTAGACATGTTATTTTCGGTGATGGCATTAGAGTTGACCCTCAAAAGACCAAAGAAGTATGAAACTAGCACAGACCTATCTCTCTATTAGATATAAGGAGTTTCTTGGGTTTGGCTGGCTATTACTGATGGTTTTTTGAGTGGTTTTCATCTATTATGTCCCCTGTGTCCAGATTGACCCAGAAGAAAGTCAAGTTTCAGTTGTTAGATTCTTGTGACAAGAGTTTTCAAAAGTTGAAGACTTGACTTACCTCAACCACAGTTTTGTTATAGCCAGATGGCTCAGATGGATTTGTTGTTTACTATAATTCTTCAAGAGTTGTTCTTGATTGTGTGTTGATGCAAAGAGTTAAGGTCAGAGTCTGTGCCTCCAGACAGCTTAAGCCCTATAAAAAGAATTATCCTACCCATGATCTTGAGTTGGCAGTTGTTTTGTTTGCCTTGAAATTGGGTGGCACTATCTCTATAGGGTGCATATTGATGAGTTCATGGATCACTAAATCTTGTGTAAGACCCCGCAAAATCCATAGCTTAATTCAGTCCTCTAAGCTTGTTAAGGGGTCCCAAAGTTAGAATATTCTAGCTAAGTATTCAAACTTAGTGTCATTTTAGCCTTCGAAAGTTGGCGATCTTATTTCATGGCTTTTACATCCATTATAGGTGGATATTTAGGTTGATTCATAATCAGGAATGTCCGTAGGTATTTCTGGACAAGTTTTGGATTTTTCAGACTTCGTTTGAAGCTCCTTTGGAATCTTAAAATAGTGGATCAATGCGATTTTGTAGCACCACATTGATTATCGCATTGATAAATGTATTTCCCAACTCCCAGAGTCAATTTCCAGTGAGTAGACATGGACTCAACGTGATCGTTGGCTATTGCGTCGATGCCAATGATGCAGTGCGTCAGTCTGCGCGTCGATAGTACAGTTTTTCAGTCATTAAAAGACCGTTCCCTTGGGGGTATATGGGCCATTTTCCCTCAACATTCAGCCCCCAAAGCACAAAATTTATCACCTTAGAGAGCAATTAAAATCATCTTTTCTCAAAATATCTCAAGAACAAAACCCTAGAAGATTTAATTTCAAACCAAGAACTCCAAATTCCACCATAAATTTTTAGAAATTCCTTAACAAAGGTATGTGAAGTGTTCATTCAAGAGTCCATTCCATCCTTGGAGTCCAAGAAACTATGTTAGACTTCAAGTATAAGAATTCCATGTTGGGTTTAATAATATCCATGTTTAAAATAATTAATTGGGTTTCAAATTCATGTTTCATGATCAATTACATGTGGGGTTAATTGATTTATATGTGTTACCATGTGAAATCATGTTAAAGACTTCAAATGGTGAATTTTATATTGAAATTATGTGCTCACATGTTGATTAGTACTATGTGAATAATTTATGCATTTCAAGTGATTGATGAATTAAGCATGTGAGTAGAATAGTGAAGTTATATCATGTTAGCATATGTTTAATTTCATGACATGAAAGTGTTTGTTAAAATGCCCGAATGAATGAAGAATGATAAAATACTTAGTTTACATGTTTTAAGTTTATTCCATGTCTCTTATTTTGTACTATCGAGTCCTGGGGGTACTTGTACCCAACAATTTAGCTGATTATTTAGAGTCATTTTCAGCCATAGTACAGTAACAATTACGTCACTATCTGTAGTACTCTCAGTCAGTTACAGGACTCAGGAAAAACTCAATAGATAGTATTGTTCTGGTCTAGTTCAGTACTCTGTCAAGACCTCAGTAAACTTAGTCACTTAAAAGAATTCAGTAGTTTTCATCAGTCCACCAAACTCAGTGTACCCAATTAAGTTTAGTTAAAAGAAATATTAGTGACAACTCAGTCCAACCTAGAATAGACTAGAAATTAGTTCAGTGTTTATTCAGTTGGGAGTAGGATTCAGCACCGAGTTAACCCAGGGATGGAGGCATTTTTTCCAACAGAAGGTTTGACCCTTAGTATCAATCCTTGCATTACAGAACTACATAGCTAGTGTAGGTTGAGATATCTTTTTGCCAGATATATTAATAGTTGATATATCTCATTCGAGTTATCCTTCCAGCGAGGGTTGACAAAAAAATTTCCTGTCAGAGAGGGTTAACTCACAACTTGTCCTGACCTATGGAACGGTATTCAAACTAGGTTTACAGGTTAAACCCCAATCAGTTTAGAGAAGGGGCATGTCATTTAGATGATTACCTCCTCCGTTCTCAGTTCCAGTCTCATTTTCAGAATAGAACTCAGTTCAATTCTATAGATTTAGGACTATCAAACATATTTACTCAGCTTAGTATGACATTCAGTATGGTTCCACCATATTAAAAATTGTTAGATACAGTCATTTAGATAATCAGTAATATAGTATTTATAAACTCAGATATCGGTTATCAGTATTCAAATTCAGTACTCAGTATTAGAATGATCTCAGTTACAGTCTATGTATTCATGCATGTACTCTTACTCAGTCATACTCATGTTATTTAGTTCTTATTGTACATGCATATGTACCCATGCCTTTCTGCCTACATCACTGAGCATACCAGTACATTCAAAATACTGACGCATGCTTTTCTTTGCGCTATGATGTCTTATATAATAGGTTCAGCGCACGGGCTCCAAAGCACTCTTAGATGTTCATATTCTTGTTTTAGAGTAATGGTGAGTCATCATAGTTTGAATACATGCTTATTATTTATAGTACTTCAGTTTTATTCCAGTAGATGGAGTTAGTTGGGGGCTTGTCCTATCAACTCCACAGTTCAAACAGTTAGAGGCTTTTTAGAATAGATTATTTCTAGAAAGTTTTTCATTTTTTCAATACTTATATTCAGTTTTGGTATTTTGATACCCCATTCAGATATATTTGTAGATTTTAACCTTATGCCATATGTTTCTGCCTATTTTTGTATTCATTATAATATTGATTACATAGTTATTGTCGTAGGTACTTGTCATGGGTTAGCTTGTGGTCCTTCGAGATTGTGGAAATTATGTAGCATCCGGGGTACAGACTCAAGGCATTACAAACTTTATATCAGAGCCTATGGTTCAACAGTGTCCAAGGAATTCTAAAATCCGCATCTAGTAGAGTCTTGTGCATGGGTGTGTTGCGTGCCACACTTATGGACAAGAGGCTACGAGATGTTTTAGGAAAAGTTTCCCTTCTTTCAGTATTCATGTCATGCGAATGAGCATGAGCTCCACTTACACTCACTTTCTATTCCTAGCTTCTCATCCATTTACAGAATATGCCTCCAAAGAGGACTCAGGGAAGAGGAACGGCAGACCAGTCCGTCTATCTAGATCCTTTAGGTGAGCATGTCTCCTATGCTAAGTTTAGAGCAGCCTTCACCACCTTAACACATTCTATAGCAGCCTAAAATAAATGTCCAACTGCGGTTCTGGCCAACCCAGGGGACAATAATACTCCTTCAAAATATAGGAAATCACCTAAATGAACCCTCTATTATTTACCGGGTCTAAGTCAGATGAGGACCCTTAGGAATTTCTTGGTCAGGTATAGAAGGTTAACGATATCATGGGGGTGAATAATATTCAGAGAATGAGTTGTCCACATATCAGTTATATGATATGGTTCACTCATGGTCAAATAGTGGAAGGCAGAGAGGGTCGTAGATGCAGGGTCCATAGAGTGGGAAGAGTTGTAATTGCTTTTCTAGATAGGTTTTTTCAGCTAGAGCTGAGGGAATAAAAAGTTTTAGAGTTTATAAACCTTAAGCAAGGAAATATTACAGTGTAGGATTATTCCCTCAAGTTTACTCGATTAGCCAGATACGCCTTGCATGTTGTGGTGGATAGTAGATCTAAGATGATTAAGTTTGTATCAGGAATGTCTAGCAATGTGGTTAAAGAGTGCAAGATCGCAATGCTGATAAAGAAGATGGACATATGCAGGTGTATGGTCTATGCTCAATAGATAAAGGAGGGAAAGAATAAAGAGAAGGAGAGGGAGAGTAAGAATGCAAAGACAGGTAGTTTCAGTTTCGCTTAGCCTAAGTCAGAGGGTGGGAATTATTCTCACTTCTACCTGAAATGCTTTATTCAAAATCCATTCTCAGCTTGTTCTCTAATGTCAAAACTTAGAGATGGAAACAGAGACAGGGCATCAGGCTATAAGCCTCAGGGTAGTGTTAGCAGTGCCTGAACCAATCCCCTTTACTAGAAGTACAACAAAAACCACCAGGGTATCTACATAGCTAGCAGGGATGTGTGATTCAGATATGGCAACCTAGGCCACAGAGTCAGAAAATGTCCTCAGGTGGGTTCACAGAGTCAGCATACCCATCCCCTAGCTCAATATGGTCATCCGAATCAGCAAGGTGCCTCTTCTAGTGCCACCAGTGGACAGCGGCCAAATAGACTCTATGCTCTTCTGTCCCGACAAGATTAGGAAAATTCTCCTGATGTGGTCACTGGTATGTTATAAGTTTATCATTTACATGTTACAAGTTTATCATATACCCAAAATTCTTGCAGAAGCGCATGGTGTTCACTACTCAATTCATCCAGTGGCCACTAAGATGTATCGCAATTTGCAGGAGATTTATTGGTTGAGGGCGATGAGAAGAGATATTGCAGAGTTTGTGGCTAAGTGCTCAATATGTCCACAGGTTAAGATTGAGTATCTGAAGCCTAGTGCGTCCATGCAGGATTTCAGCATTCCCACTTAGAAATGGGAAGAAGTGAACATGGACTTTGTGATGGGTTTTCCCTGTACTCATTTTCTGGATGACTCAGTTTGGGTCATTATAGATAGGATGACAAAATCAAGTCATTTCCTTCCATTCCATGCCTTTTATTCAGCCAAGGATTATACCAAACTCTATATCAGGGAGATGGTTAGATTGCACAGTGTTCTATTGTCCATTATCTTAGATAGCGGTACCCAGTTCGCCTCTTATTTTTGCAAAGCATTCCCAAAGGGTCTTGGTACCCGAGTTCATATCAGTACAACCATTCATCCTCATACAGATAGTCAAGCAAAAAGGACCATAAAGACCTTAGAAGATATGTTGTGATCATGCACGATAGATTTCAAAGGTAGGTTGGATGACCATTTGCCTCTGATTGAGTTCACATATAATAATAACTATTATTCCAGTATTAAGATGTCTCCATTTGAGGCACTCTATGGGAGGAGGTAGAGATCTCCCATTAGTTGGTTTGAAGTGGGTGAGGCCACAGTGGTAGGGCCTGACTTGGTATTTGATACCTTAGAGAAAGTCCAGTTGATGAGGGAAAGACTTAAGACAACTCAGAGCCGGCAGAAATCGTACAAAGATAAGCGAATAAATGATCTTGAGTTTGAGATTGGTGACTATGTGTACTTGAAAATCTCTCCTATAAAAGAGGTGAAGAGATTTGGCAAGAAGGGGAAACTAAGTCCTTGATCTTTCGGTCCTTACCGAATTCTCAGCCAAGTCTGAAAGGTACCTTACGAGCTTGAGTTGCCTTCAGATGTATCTTCCATCCATCCAGTGTTCCACGTCTCCTTGCTAAGGAAATGCATAGGTTACCCAGCAATTGTAGTCCCTATAGAGTCCTTAGATATTTAGAATAGCTTCTCTTACGAAGAGATTCCAATAAAAATACTTGACTACCAGATTCGTAGACTGAGGAACAAAGAAGTCCCTCTAGTCAAAGTTATTTGTATGAATCAGTCCATGGAGGGAGCTATTTCGGAAGCAGAACCAGACATGCAGACCAAGTATCCTCACCTCTTCTGCACAGACTTTGACCCAGTCCAAGGTAATAGCTTTCCTTAAGCTTATTCAATTTTATGTTCAGATTTCAGTTACAAACTTGCTATCAGTAACCATTGCATGTTCAGTAATATATTCATGCATCAGATATACATGTCTAGTATGAGAAACTCATCTTACTCATAATTCCAGTCATGCATTCATGAATCAAGTTCAACTATGTGCTCATGGATCAGATATGCATATTCAGCAAGATAATTCAGTGTATCAGTGATCTCAGTCATGAAACCAAGTTTCAGTTATGTATGCCCAATGTCTAAGTTAAGTCTCTCAGTATTCTCAATCTCAGCATTCTCATTTGAGGATGAATATTTCCAAGGGGGAGATAATGTAAGACCCCATAAAATCCTTAGCTTAATTCATTCCTCTAAGCTTATTAAGGGGTCCCACACTTAGAATATTCTATCTAAGTATTTAGACTTAGTGTTATTAAAGCCTTCAAAAGTTGGAGATCTTATTTCATGGCCTTTACATTAATTATAGGTGGATATTTAGGCTGATTAATGATCATGAAAGTCTGTACGTGTTTCCGGACAAGTTTTGGATTTTTCGAAATTCATTTGAAGCTCCATTGGAATTTTAAAACAATGGATCAATGCGATCGCAGCGCTCCACGTCGACTATGGGATTGATAAATGTTTTCCCCAGCTCCCAGAATCAATTTCAAGTGAGTCAATGCGGACTAGACTAGATGCGTTGGCCATTGCATAAAGCCAACAATGTGGCACGTCGGTCTGTGCGTCGATGGTACAATTTTTTAATCATTAAAAGAAAGCATCATTGGGATATTTTAGTCTTTTTCCCTCAACCTTCAGCCCCCAAAATATAAAATTTATCACCTTTGATAGCAATTACACTTATCTTTTCTCAAAATTGCTCAAGAACAAAACCCTAGAAGATTCAATTTCAAATTAAGAACTCAAGATTCCACAATTAATTTTTCAGAAATTCCTTAACTAAGGTGTGTAAAGTGTTCATCCAAGGGTATCTTCCATACAATTTCGGATTCAAGTATATGAATTCCATGTTGGGTTTGATAATATCCATGTTTAAAATAATTAATTGGGTTTTAAATCCATGTTTCATTTACAATTTCATGTGGGGTTAATTGATTTATATGTGTTACCATGTGAAATCATGCTAAAGACTTCCAATGGTGAATTTAATATTGAAATTGTGTGCTCACATGTTGATTAGTACTATGTGCATATTTTATGCCTTTTAAGTGATTGATGAATTAAGAATGTGAGTTGAATAGTGAAGTTATATCATGTTAGCAGGTGTTTAAATTCATGACATGCAAGTGTTTGTTAAAATGCCCCAATGAATGAAGAATGATAAAATGCTTAGTTTACATGTTTCTAGTTTATGCCATGTCTCTTATTTTGTGCAATCGAGCCCTGGGGGTACTTGTACCCAATAATTTAGCTGAATATTTAGTCATGGTCAGTCATAGAACAGTAATAGTTATGTCACTATCAGTAGTACTCCCAAATAGTTATAGAACTCAGGAAAAACTCAGTAGTCTCAGTATTCTTCCAATCTAGTTCAGTACTAAGTCCAGACCTTAGAAACCTTAGTAAGTTAACATAATTCAGTAGTTTTTATCAGTCCATGGAACTCGGTGTACCCAGTTCAGTTTAGTTAATAGCAATATCAGTAACAACTCAGTCTAGCCTAGTACAGACTAGAAATTAGTTCAGTGTCTATTCATTTTGTAGTAGGATACAGCACTAAGTAAACCCAGGGATGGGGGCATTCCAGCCAGAAGAGGGTTTGACCCTTAGTAGCAATCCCTGCATTGCAGAACTAGGTAGCTAGCATAGGTTTAGATATCTTCTTGCCTGATATATTGAGGGTTGATACATCTCATTCGAGTTATCCTACCTGCGAGGGTTGACGAAAGAGCTTCCTGTCAGAGAAGGTTAACTCACAACTTATCTTTACCCTTAGAACGATATTGACACCCTTCTAGTAGTGGTTACAGTTTGGAAATAAATTAGTTTAAAGAAGGGGAATGTTAGTTAGATTATTATCTCTCACAATCTCAGATCCAGTCTCAGTCTCAGAATAAAACTTAGTTTAGTTCTACAGATTTAGGACTATCAGACATAGTCACTCAGCTCAGTACAAAATTTAATATGGTTCCACAATATTCAAAACTATCAAATATAGTCATTCAGATAATCAGTAATATAATATTCATAAACTCAGATATCAATTATCAGTATTCATATTCAGTACTCAGTATTGGCACGATCTTAGTTATAGTCTATGAATTCATGCATATACTCTTACTTAGTCATACTCATGTTATTCAATTATTATTGTGCATGCATATGAACCCATGTATTGCTGCCTACCTCAGTGAGCATACCAGTATATTCAAAGTACTAGCACATGCTTTTCTTTTCCCTATGATGTCTTATATCATAGGTTCAGTGCACGGGCTCCAGAGTACCCTTAGCGGTTCAGATTCTCAGCTTCAGAGTAGTGGTGAGTCCTTATAGTTTGAGGACATTCTTATTATTTATAGTACTTCAGTTTTATTCAAGTAGATAGAGTTAGTTGGGGGCTTGTTCCATCAACTCTACAGTTCAGACAGTTAGAGACTTTTCAGACTAGAGTATTTTTAGACAGTTGTTTAATTTTTTAATACTTATATCAATTTTGGTATTTTGATATCGCATTCTAATTTATTTATAGATTTGAAACTTATGGCATATGTTTTCGGCTATTTTCATGATTATTACAGTATTTACTACACAGTTATTGCTGCAGGTACCAGTCATAGGTTAGCTAGTGGTCCTTTGGGATTGCGAACAGCGTGTAGCATTTGGGGTATAGACTCGGGGTGTGACAACTTGTAGTATGTGCTTTCACTGAAAGATCTGAATCTTCATTAGAGAAGGTTGTTGGAATTGTTAAAAGACTATAATATGAGTGTTTAGTATCACCTAGGCAAGGACAACATAGTGGCAAATGCCCTTAGTAGATTCTCTATAGTTAGTGTTGATCATGTTGAGATGATAAGAAAAAGTTAGTCAGGAAGAATTATCATCTTGCTAGAAGTGTTGCTGTAGTGACATGCATAATGCTATAGTTACATGACACTACCAGAACCTCTTAAAATAAGGTTTTTTATTTCTTTTCCTCTCTAATTTTAGTAAAAAATCTAGGGAGGCTCAAAAAATACCTCTAGGATTGCCTCCAAGTCATGGAACCATGGACAAAGGTGATTAATCTTAAATAGAGTAAAACCCATAAAAATCTTAGGGATTCAAGCTTGTTTCATTTGCACAGGGACAAAATTCCCTTTCATACATTTTTATCAGCTTCTTCGCATCTAGGTATGATAAGGTTAATTGAGTAGTGTAGACCTTAGTTAGAAATCATGAATATAATATAGATTGATGGGAATTTCATGATTAGGCCTTCCCCATGATATTTGGATGGCTAAAATAGGTTAAAGTTATGGTAATATGTGGGAAATGGTTGAATTATTTCTATTATGTTAAAGTTGGGAAAAGTGGTTGTACATTTGTATCATGTTATATTGTTGTTTATCCTATAAATTGGGTAGTATACAAGTATTAACTCTCATCGGGGTAGTTGAAAGGGAAAAATATCAATCATTAGTCTAAATCCTTATTGAAAGTGATGATAATGTGTGGGCATTGTTTAATTTTGAAGAATTGAGGGTGGTAATAAGTAGCATTATTTTAGGAAGAAGGGATAATTTACGAGACATATCTAGGGCTCTAGACGACAGTGTAGGCAAATGTAATGTAGTTAATGCGACCTATGTTAGATGTGCATGTTAACTCATTATTAATATTTCATGTTAATGCATTTTGTTAATTATTACCATATTGCACTGAATCTACATGTAAATCTTGTGAGTATAACCCCTATATTTACAAAACCACATGCCCTAAAAGGACACCAAACATAATCTAAACTTATACGTAGAATATTTCGCATACAAGTGCTTATCCTTATGAAAACCCAGCACAACCTATGATCCTCATGTTCCTCCCTATGCTTAGAATAAACAAGAATATCTTCAATGAAGACAATCACAAATGAATCCAAGTATGGATTAAACACCCTATTTATTAAGCCCATAAAAATAGTCGGACGTTAGCTATCTTGAAGGACATCACTAATAAATTATACTGCCTATACTGGGTTTTGAATGAATATTTAAGAATGTATTCAACTCGAATCTTTAATGAATGATACTTAGACTTCAAACAAATCTTGGAAAATACTAAAGCACCCTATGACCGATCAAGAAAATTATCTATGCGGGGAAAGGATGCTTGATATGAGTCATAACTTTTTTAACTATCGATAGTCTATGCACATATGGAAACTATCAACTTTTTTCTTAATAAATAACAATGGATCACCCAACGGAGAAGCTCTAGGAAAGATGTGCAACGCCACAATACTACCTTTTGGATATCACCTGGTGCTTAGGACAATAAGTAGCTCAAACTAACCCATGGCATCTAGAATAAAAATGAACCATATTAAAATATCATTAAGTCATGAGAAAAGAACTTTTTTTTTTGTAATAATGATGTTCTATCAAAATATAGCACTTTTGATGCATAAAATAATGAAAATATGCAGGTTTCGCAGGTTGTTTTGTTACATATGATTTTTTGTTATGATTTGTAGGAAACAAGATTTTCTACACTAAGTTCAATAACAAGATAAAAATTGGAGTTTTTGGCTACTTACTTGATCCTTTTTTGGAATTTATGGCATTTAACTAATGAAAGTGACCAAAACATATCCTAAACCATGAAGTTTTGAAGCTTGGTTGAAAGACTTGGAAGGCCTAGCACTTACCTAAGTATACATGTAGCCCGTATACAACACATGTGGTCTATATATGACTAAGGTAAGTACCAAAATTGAAGATCCAGAGAGTGAAAGAGCTTAAGAAGAACTTTTTGCACTTACCTATGTCTACATTCGGACCGTATATGGGTAAGGTAAGTACCCGAAGTCCAAAATCAAAAGAATAAATAGTGCAGTAAATTTTTCAAGTACTTAGCAGGGTCCACATACGCCCACTGACAAATTGCATATAGACATAGGTAAGTGGTGACCTACCTTTTTTGTCTTTTTTCATTCAGACTTTGTTTTTTAGGGTTTCCTCATGTACTATGAATAACCTTTATGTGTTTTTTAGTAGATGTTACATAATCTTGATACTTATAAACATATTTTGATTTTGAGATCTTATTTTAATATTACAATTTTCTTGTATTGATTTTGGTTGATTAATTTAGTTAATGTTTTGGGTTTTCAGTTGTGATGATTGTGATTATATCTTATGCTTTCAATTATGAACATTGTTGATTACTTCACAAGCATGAGTGCTAAAAACCCTTAGCTAGGGTTATGGAAACCCTGGTGGATTGACAAAGTAGGGGATGTGATATGTTGTTTTGAAATAATACCCATGCATGTATTGTATTATCATCACTTTAATAGTTATTTTAGTGGTTGGAAATATTAGGGTCCCTCCTAGATTATTGCTACTTATTTCAAAGAGAGTAGTGACTAGGAAAAGAAAATTACAATAGTGATTTGAAGTTTAACTG
Organism: Capsicum annuum; assembly: GCF_002878395.1. Classification (NCBI taxonomy): domain Eukaryota; kingdom Viridiplantae; phylum Streptophyta; class Magnoliopsida; order Solanales; family Solanaceae; genus Capsicum; species Capsicum annuum. Next base: position 96,145 of record NW_025833917.1, read on the forward strand.
TCGATCCACGCTACTAGGTATTATTTAAGTAAGATGGTTATCTATTATCTAATAACTAGAGACTCAAAATGTAATAGTTAACTAGGATCTAGGATAAGGGTTAGTAAGGTGACATCTGAGACTCAAAAGTTAAAGGGTGAAATCTGTCTGGTAGTCAAAAAGATCGTTGGTGGTACATAAATTATCAAATTCTTCATGCAACATGTTGGGTTTGTTAAATAAAACATGATAAGCCTACATAATTAAGATGTCAAGGGGAACACAATCCTAGTGTTCGCCGATGACTAATAACAACCAAAGTTAATACAAGCAACTTTTTCGATATTAACACTACAATATCTTAACTTGTTGATTATAGTAGATGAAAGACATAATTCTATGTGTTCCCTTGAAGGTGTAGCTTTGGCGTTTTCAAATTTTGGCTCCTTTTCCAGGGAGTATAGTGTTGAGTTATGACTTGAAGTTATTGTAATTTGTGGTTTTTTATTTATGTTCTTAGTTGGGTATACTTTATTTTATTCCTACCATATAGATTACAGTATATTCCTTACTCCCAATAAATAGGAACATAAAAAGGATCCTACAAACATATAGTAGGATGATAGAGCCAAAAAGAGATGATAGTCTTGAAGGGGTTTGTATTGATGAACACTTGGTGCCTCTCTCTCCTCCTGAAGGAGTTTAAGAAATAGTTGACCAACATTCGAGGGTGCTGTTAGCACAAGCTACTAATTAGGGGGGGTAGGAGATGCTTAGAGGATAGCTCAAGAGGTAGAGTTAGTTGTGAAGAGAAATAAAGTAAACTATTGAGCAACACAAGGTAGTAATTAGAACAAAGTCAGAGGTGGCCATTCTTAAGTGATCCCAACGTACCAATATTTGCACCGCTATGAGGATGATGAAGAAGATCTGGGATATGTTGAGTAGACAGAGACTGGAGCTATTATTATTCATCATTTGCCCCCGATGTCAAGTTCAATATCTCTAGTGCTATGATTTAGCTCTTATACTTGTAAGGTGTATTTTCAAGAAACCTAAAGATGACACAAACATGATTATAGTCAATTTACTAGAATTTACACTTCTTATAGAAATACAGGGGTAGATCAGGACGCACTTAGACTGAGGTTTTTCCTCTTTTCTCCTACAAGAGAATCATCTTTATGACTAGGGAAACTTCTAAGAGGATCTGTCACTACATGGAATAAGTTACATAGATAATTCTTAAACAGGTTCTTTCCTCTATCCAGGGTTTTATAGCTAAAGAATGAGATTCATAATATTAGGTAGCCAAAATCATAATCTATGTATGCAGCTTGGTTCAGGTTTAAGAAGAAGCTTAGCATGGTGACCAACTATTAGATTTTAGGGACAAGCTTGTCGGAGATATTTTATAAAGCCTTGACCATCAGTTACAGAGCTACGTCAGACACTAACTCTGGAGGAGCCTTTATGATATTAATATGGAAAATAGCTGCTAGTATTATGGATTGGGTCTTTCTAACTAACTCAAGGTGGCAAACTTAAGAGTTTGAGAGTGGTTCTGACAGTTATTCTATTGGAGCTTTCAATAAGAAAAGAGTGGTTGAGGATTTTGTAGCTCAAGAGATTTTGCTATTGAGGACTAATATTGGTGCATTGGTAAAGGGGTTTTTAGAAATTAATTGTGAAATAGTAAAAGTCGTAGGAGCACAGGTTGAAGTCTCTAAAGCCTATAAGCCAGAATCAGAAGAGGAGGCAATCTATCTGGATCGTGAGTTGGTGGGTTTTCGTGCCCAATATCAAGAAAATTGAGGTTGGAACTATTATCATGATAAATATTTAGACAACAATATGATATGAAGAGATCACTACGTATAGAAGGGAGACAAGTGCATTCCACCTAACAGATAAAATATGAAATACAGAATAGAAAAAATATTGTCTAAACTAATGAAGGGTCAAGAGAGTCAAGAAACATTCCTTAAAGAACTTAGGGACGATATTTTAGGATTAACATAGATAATGGTCACATACAACTGCTATTAAGCAGCTGAAGTAGCAATTTGGGCAGGTTTCTGCTACTTTTACTCACAGGCAGCCATGTGCCCTTCCTAGTGACACCGTGTAGAATCCTCCAATACTTGTTCATTGTTGGGCTATTAACACTAGAAGTAGAGCCCCACCTGATGGTCATTGTATGCCTACTACTAATAATCCTAAGAAGGATAATATTGTTCCTTACAAGCCACCTAAATAAAAGTTTGAGAAGCTAACTTGCAGCGATGATAATTATGATAGTGAGGCCGGTGACGACTGGATCGCAAATGAGCCCAAAGATAAGGTGAAACATTATACTGTGGTTTATCTTACACCCTTAGTAAAAAAAATGAGGACCCAGGGGAAGTCACTATCCCATGTTCTATTGGGATTTTTCTTTATAAAATAGGCTCTATGTGATTTAGAAGTGGGCAAAAATTTAATTCCACTAGTGATATACAAGGTGTTAGCGTTAATAGAACTCAAGTCTACATATACAAGGTTGTTAATGACTAACTCATTTGTAAAGAATCCAAGGGTTATTTTGTGTGATGTAGAAGTAAGGGTGACATCTTTCACATACCAGCAGATTTCATTATTTTAGACTGTGAAGTGGTTACCCAAGCTCCGATTATCTTGGGCAGACCCTTCAAATCCACTGGTTAGGTATTTGTTGACATGGACTTAGAAGATATCACTTTTAAACTAAATAATGAGCAAATATTTTTTAATGTATGCATAGTTGAACTATAACCCGATGATATAGGAGTAATGGCAATGATAGATATTATTGATAATGAGGTAGTTGGATAAGATATTCTTATTGAAGAAATATTAGGGGTAGAAGCATTAGCAAAAGTGATTATGAATTTTGAGAGTGATGGGATAGAGGAATATGATGTGTTGGTATATGCATTATATGGCATAGGTTCTTACAAGTATACCCCTTAAAAATTGGATCTTGGTTTGAAAATTAGAACCACACCTCATGCAAAATAATTTATTAAGAAGACACTAGTATTGGAATTCAAGGCCCTCCCATCACATTTGTAATATGCATTCATGGGAGCCAACAATACCCTACCGATTATTATTGTGTTAGATTTGGCAGGATCACAGGTACAAGCTTTAATATCGGTGTAGAAAAATTTCAAGAGACCTATTGGATGGACCATTATAGATATGTAGGGATTCCACTTGGTATATACACATACAAGATATAGCTTCAACCGGATATCATTTCCAGTATTGAGCATTAGAGATAACTAAACCCTCTTATACAAGAGGTGGTGAAAAAAAAAATAAAGTGGTTAGATGCAGGAGTGGTTTTCCCTATTAAAGACAGAAAGTGGGTAAGCCAGGTTCAATGTGTACCAAATAAAAGGAAATCACATTGGAGAGTCTGCATTATATTATAGAAAGCTGAGCACTTAGATGTAGAAGGAACATTTCCTGATGCCTTTCATGGATTAGGTATCAGTTTTTGAATAGGTTCTCGGGTCACAATGAACTCACGATTGCTCCTGAGGACCCAAAGAAGACTGCTTTCACATGCCCATATGGGACCTTTGCATTCAAAGAATGTTGTTCGGGTTATGCAACGCGCCTGCCATATTTTAAAGATGCATGATGTCCATATTATCTACTATGTTGGAGAACATGATAAAAGTATTTCTGGATGACTTTTCAATTATTAGGGTCTCATTCAATGATTGTTTGACCCATTTGGCCAGTGCACTGAAAAGATATGAAGAGTGTAATTTGGTGTTGAGTTGGGAAAAATGCCACTTCATAGTGAAAGAAGGAATAGTTATAGGGCACAAGATCTCCAAACATGATATTTAGGTGGATAAATGTGAGATTGAGGTAATTGAAAAACTACCACCTCCAGTGTCGTTAGAGGCATACAAAGGTTTCTAGGCTATGCAGACTTTTATTGGAGGTTCATCAAGGACTTCTCTAAAATTATAAATTCTCTATGCAGGATTGTAGAGAAAGAGGTGAAAATTTTGTTTGATGATGCATGTCTCAATACTTTAAATTCTTGAGAGAGAGGTTAATTTTAGTGCCTGTTATTGTATCTCCTAATTAGTTTTCAATATATGAGGTCATCGGTGATGCAAGTGGGTATTGTACTAGGCCATTGAATAGAAAAGATTTTGCATCCCATCTACTATGCCAACAAGGCTTTAAACCCCACACTGAAAAATTATATAATTACAGAGAAAGAGCTATTTGTGGTGGATTTTATCTTTGAAAACTTTTCATCCAATTTAATTGGGATTAACGTCATAGTTCACATTGACTATACGTCCTTGAGGTACTTGATGTCAAAAAAAATCCAAAAACCAAGATTGATTTGTTGAGTTCTCTTGATGCAAGAGTTTAATTTTAAGTGAAGGACCAAAAAAAGATAGAAAATCAGGTTGCAGATCACTTGTCCAAACTTGAGGATGAGGCAATGCAAAAACTAGGTGATGATCTTGAGATAGATAATACCCCCTCCATTTAAAAAAGAATGACCTACTTTCCTTTTTAGTCTTTTAAAAAAGAATGAGCCCTTTCCTTTTTTGGCAATACTTTAATTTCTACTTTCTAAATGATATGTTTAGGACCACAAGATTAAAGGAAATTTGGGTACATTTGACACAACTTTAATTTAAGGCCACAAGATTCAAAAGTCTTCTTTATTTTCTTAAACTTTGTGCCAAGTCAAAGTAGGTCATTCTTTTTAAAATGAAGGGAGTACTTTTCTTGATGAGCGGGTCTTTGAATCATATAAGGACTTAATTTCCTGGTTTGTTGATTTTGCTAACTATTTGGCAAGGAATCTTGTCCAGAAGATATATCCTTCCAGCAGCTAAGGAGATTTATGCATGGGGAGATGAAGTTATTTTAGGATGAGTCATATCTATTTAGGATTTATGCTGATAGTGTAATTCAGAGATGTATCCAAGAGGTGGAGATGATGAGCATTCTAGAAGCTTGTCATTCATCAGCAGTTGGGGGTCGCCATAGCGGTGCTCACACAACCTAAAAAATTCTATAGTGTGGGTTTCACTGGACTATAATTTACAAGGATGCTCATGATTTTGTGCAAGCCTATGACTAATGTCAGCGTCAAGGCAATAGTTCATGTCCTCATTAACTCCTATGACACCTATTCTGGAGTTGGAGTTGTTTGATGTATGGGAGTTTGATTTCATGGACTCATTTAAGAGATCTTATAGTATGAGATATATTCTAGTAGTGGTTGACTATGCATCAAAATGGGTTGAGGGGTTGTGCTTCCAGACAATGAAGGTAGAAGTGTCACCGCCTTTTTAAAGAAAAAATATATTTTCTAATTTTGGCACTCCACGTGCAATTATCGATGATGGTGGGTCTCACTTTTTCAACTGCCTGCTTAAAGCCCTTCTTGATAGATCTGGTGTAAGGGATAAGGTGGTAACACCTATCATCCTCAAACAAGCAGGCACGTTGAGGTCTCCCATAGAGAGATAAAGTTTATATTGGCAAAAACTATAAATGTCAACAGGACTGACTGGTCTAAAAAACTAGATGATACATTGTTGGCCTGTCGGATAGCCTATAAGAGCCTCATAGGTTCCCCCTATATCAGCTCGTATATGGCAATGCATACCATTTACCGATTTAGTTTCAGTATAAGGCACTATAGCCATTGAAAAGGCTAAATTTTGAGTTGCGTGACACAGAAACATAAGGTTGAGCAAGATGAATAAGTTAGATGAATTCCAACTCTGTGCTTATGAGATCTCAGCAATGCACAATGAATGAATAAAGCTCTATCAGGATAGGAAAAATTAAAAATAGGTATTTAAACATGGTGATTTGGTCTTGTTGCATAATTCAAGACGCTGCTTCTTTCTAGACAAGCTGAAATCTAGGTGGACTAGAGCCTTTACTATGGTTAGGGTACTCACATAGGGTGCTATAGAAATAATGGGTGAAGGTGAAATCTCATTCAAGGTGAATGGGCAGCTAGTGAAGCACTACATAGGAAACCTAGAGGAAATAAAAGTTTCTGCTGGAAAGGTAACCCAAATTACATAGACGCTTAGTGCATCCCAATTATGTCTTCATTCCCTTAGTTTTATATTCTTTTAGCGCATTTGTGATAGTGTGCAATTTTTAGTTGGGGTGGGGTATAATATAGCCGTCGTGAATTTTTGTTGTCGTGCTACTTTTACTATCAGCTGCAGTATGGTTGTAGAACCGACATGTCTAGGGTTAAATTTGTGATGCATTGTATTTTATTTTGTATTGTGTTGTGTTTTTATGTAATTAGGAGATCTTTAATTATTTATGGCAGTTGTCATGTTATTAATTGATTTTTGAGAAAAATGAAACCCCACAAAAATTTTATAACTGTGTGAATATATATGTGTGGAAGTTGTGGATTTTGTTGTGGTATTAGGATTAGGGACATAATAATCACTTTCTAACTATTGCATGAACCAGATAAGTAGTAGCTTATAATATTTAATCTGTGCCTCGTGTGTGACAGATACTACTTAGTTCCCTTATTGTGATAAATCAAAAAACTTTCCTAGTTAGTCTTGCCTAGGTTATAGGATAGTCAGTAAGGAAAGGATCATAAGTCATTTATTATTTTAGTCCACTTTTAGCCTAAATGACCTTCCTAGTGTGAAATAGTATTCCTTGATCCCTCTTTTGAACATTATAGCTTATAGACTTGAGATGGGTGAATTAGAGAAAACGTTAGTAGGGTTGGGTGTTGTAGCAAAAGAAGAAAAAAAGAAAAGAGGAATTGTGAAAAAGTGAAAAAGAAAGAATAAAAGACCACACCCAATAAAAATGTGCAATAAAGAATAAAAAGGAGAAGTAAGGATGGAATAAAAATAAAAATGGTTAATAAGTGGACCCCAAAGTTAATGTAGTGCCAAGGAGGCTTAGTAATTTAATATACCCAAGTGTACGATACCATTCCCCAACCTACATTACAAGCTGAATAAAGTCCCATAGTAATCCTAATTAGATTATTTGAAAACTAAGGTAACAAAAATAAGGGCAAGCCTATGGAATTTGATCCATAATTATTGTAACTTCTCTGGGTTGACTTGCATTATTTCATATGAGTGAATTGGACTTCTTTGTTGTGAGGGCACATGAGTCATATTACAAGGTGCTTACTTGTTTTATGTAGTGTAACTTATATACATATGCACGATGTCTATTGATAATGTAATGCCATACCTTGATTCCAATGTTTCATATTATTGTGCTTCATATTTTTACTTAGTTGGTTTTGAAAGATTGAAGTATGATACAGTATTGTGATTTGAACTTAAAATGGTGATTGACTTTCTTGGATAACTTAGATTCTCTTGTTAAGCTTCATGTTTTGTTCTGTTGTGTTGTGTTGCCTGATAACATACAAATATTATAAGTTGAGGGTGTTGATGTGCTATAGAAATATAGCACTTTCGATGCTTAGAACAATGAAAATATGTAAGTTTCTTATGTTGTTTTGTTAGATATATGTGTTTTGGGTATGTTTTGTAGGAAAGTTTGTTTGGATGCTATGTTGGATAAAAATATGAATGATAAAGTTTTTGGATAATTACTTAATCATGTTTGGTCATTTGTGTCACTTACTTGATGTACGTGACCAAAGTATGTGCTAAAAATTGATGTTTGGAGGTTTGGTTGCAAGAATTGGAAGGCTTAGAACTTACCTATGTCTATATGTTGACCACATGTCACATATGTGATCTGTATGTTACTAAGGTAAGTGCCAAAATTGAAGATCTAGAGAGAGAAAGAATTAAAGAAAAACTTATGGCACTTACCTATGTGTACATGCGGACCGCATGTAAGTAAGGTAAGCATCAGAAGTCCAAAATTCCGAGAATGTATAGTATAGAAAATTTTTCTGGCACTTACCCTGGATCCCTATGGGACCTTCTGTGGCACATGCGCCCACTACTAGACCACGTGTAGACATAGGTAAGTGTCAACTGATTCTATATTTCCTTTTTCATTATGGCTATGATTTTTAGGGTTTCCTCATTTACTATAAATACCCTTCATGTGTTTTTAATTTATGTTATGCACTCTTTAAACTTACAAATATATTTTGATTCTAAGTTCTAGTTTTTGTCTTGGAATTCTCTTGTATTGATTTTGGTTGATTAATTAAATTAAAGTAATTAGTTTTAAGTTGTGATTATTGTGATTACATCTTATGCTTTTAATTATGAACGTTGTTGATTATTTTACAGGCATTAGCAGCTAAAAACCCTTAGCTACGATTGTGGAAACCCTGGTGGATTGAAGAAATAGTAGAAGGGCTATGCATGTATTATATTATTTTCACTTTATTAGCTATCTTAGCAGTCGCAAATATTAGGATCTCGCCTAGATTGTTTCTACTTACCAAATAAAAGTCGTGACTATTAAAAGATAATTGCAATAGTAATTTGAAGTTCAACTATCGACCCACGTTACAAGGTATTATCAAAGTAAGATGGTTAGTTGTCATATAATAACTAGAGACTCCAAAGGTAATAGTTAAATAAGATCTAGGATAAGGATTGGTAAGGCGACATCCTGAGACTCAAAAGGTAAAGGGTGAAATCTGTCAGCTAGTCCAAAAGGCGGTTGGTGGTACATAACTTATCAAATTTTGCATGTAAGGTATCGAGTTGGTTCAGTAAAACACGATAATCCTATGAAGTAGAGAATCCAATGGGAATACAATCCTAGTGTTCACCAATGACTGATTACAACCAAAGTTACAACTTGCTACTTGTTTGATATTGACACTAAAATCTTCTTAAACACCATAGATATTTTGGCCTTTTAAAATTTCTTGATCTTTGAGCTCAATTCCTTGATAATGACTTACCGTATGAGTCATAGGGTGTCTTTACGGGTCCAAGAGACTAAGTTATAACCAAATCATTTCGTTTGTGGCTTGATTCTTCTCTAATTACATGTGGCTCACTAAGAGTAGCATGGATCACGAGTCACCAGGTGTAATTATAGAGTATCCAGTGTAAGTCCAAATTTGGGTTCTGTGTCGAGAATGACTTGAACCTATGATTCATAGGGTCCCATTACGATTAGTGTCATTAAGTCATAAGAATAACACTTTAGGGTGTATTGGTGGTACTGCCTTTGTTACGACTCATGGCGATGAGTCATAAGGTGTGGCTACAAGTGATGGTTTGACCCGTAGTCAAAGGCAAATATTTTTTAGCATTAAATTTAAAGGCTTTCTAGACATTTCCCCTCTTACCCTACTTGAAAACCATGTATTATAACCGTGTCATTAGCACTCAGAAACACATCAAAGTAACTTCTCAATACTTTCAAATTCCTCAAAGACAAGAACACTTTGAGTTTTCAAGAGGTTGATCAATTAGGGATTTCAAGGGTGATTTCGCTCCATATATCTTACTATTTTAGGTATGTTACTCTTCAATCATTGTTAATTTTGTAAAAGAATATGTTTTAAAGTATTGTTCATGCGATGTTTATGTTGGTTTTGAAACAATGATTATGGGTTTTGAATGATTATTGTTGAACTATGTTTTCCCATGGTTTAATTATGATTATTCATACTTTAAATATGGTTTTGAACAAGTAGGTACATGGGTATGGTGAATGAATGATAACATCTGACCAACACCCCCGTTTAGATGATAATGCGGTTGTTGTCAAGATATAGTACCCCAAAAAGGGTTAGGGTTGAATCTCCTAAGGAAACACATGGAATTGCAGTTATCACTAGTTGTAGTCTATAGGAAGTACTCAAAAGTGAATGGGGGGTATTTGTTTGTAGTTGTCTCGAGAAAGTAACAATATTAACTTTAGTAGAAATCAGCTATAGGTGAACACTAGGATTGTGTTCCCCCTGGCTTTCTTAACTCTGTAGGTTTATCATGCTATGTTAAATCAACCCAATATCTTGCATGAAGAATCGATATGTTATGTACCTCCTACTTTCTTTTGGAAGAGTAGGAGGATTTCACCTTTTACCTTTTGAGTCTTAGAATGTCGCATTATGAACCCTTATCTGGATCTCAGTTAACTATTACCATTTGAGTCTAATGTTATTAGATGAAAGCTAATGGTCATTCACTCTATTCATTTGTGTTGCAATGGATCGACAATTAACTTCTAAATTACTATGGTCATTATCTTTTCCTAGTCCTACTCTTCTTGTGGTAAGTAGCAATATCTAGGCAAGATCATAATGTTTGCAACTGTTAACACAACTGTTATAATGAAATAAATTCAATTTATGCCATGGGTATTGGTTTAATTCAACACTTACATTTCTACTACATCATCAATCATCCAGGGTTTGCACAACCATAGCTATGGGTTTTAACCACTCATGATTGTGAATAAATTAATAACATTCATATTGGAAAGCAAAGATGAAATTAAAATAATAAGATGAATAAAAACCCACAACCGTAAATTGAATAATCAATAACAATCAATACAATGAAAGAAGAGAAAATCATAAATACTAAACCTAGATGAAATAAGAGAAAACAGGATCGATGGCCACATGTGGTCTGTACTTGCAGTTTAGGGATGAGAGAAGGTTGTACCTGCGGTCCACTCCAGGTGCAGGTACGGACCACAAGTACCAAATGGGAAAAATTCCTGCAAGTCAGTTCTTGGAATTTTGGCTATCTGGCACCCGCTTTGTGTACCTGTAGTCTGTAGGACCAACCTGTGGTCCGTCGGTCAACTTAGTAGGTACCGGGAGTTAGTTTTTCATCTAATTTTCAATGCTTGAACATGCTTTGATCACTAGCAAGATAAAAAAAATTCCGATCATCCATAATCAATCAAAAAGTAGCAAAAAACTACCTTTCATGAACTGATAGTCCAAAACATGTTTTTCTACAAAACATACCAAAAATAGATCATATCTAACAAAAAGGCCTCTGAAACTTTCATATTTTTCTCATTTTAAGCGTTGAAAGTGCTATATTTCTATAACACATGAACACCCTTAACATAGAATGCTTGCATGTCCCCAAGCCACAAAAATACAACATAAAAACATCACTTAAATAAGAGAATCTAAGATATTCAAGGCAATCAGACATCACACTAAGCTCAAATCATAACATCCCTTCCTATACCTTTCTTAAAAACTAACTGTGTATAAATATAAATCACAACAATGTGATACAAATAAATCAAGCTATGGCATAACATTAGCAATTGACAAATGCTCATATGTACAAATTACATTACCCAAAACAAACAAATAGCCAGCACATGACTCAAGTGCTCTCACAACAAAGATGTCCCACTCACTCATATGACATATACATGTCATTCTAGGGATGGTCAAGGGACACTCACACAAAACAAAGAAGTTCCAATCATTGCATGTCAACTACCATAGGCTTGCCCTTATTTTCTTTACCCTAAGATTAAAATAGTCAGGTTAGGACCACTATAGGACTTTTCTCGGCTTGTAATGTAGGCTTGTGGGATGGTATGATAGATCTGGGCATTTAAAATGAGTAAGCCTCCTGTGCAATACACTAACTTTGGGGTCTCACATACTAGATAATTTTCTTTTTATTCCACCCTTATTTCTCCATTTTATTCTTTTATTACACATTCAGGTTAGGTGTGGTCCCTTATTCTTTCTTTTTCATTTTTTTTCTTTCACAATTTTTCTTTTTCTTTCTTTTTTATTTGTTTTGTTTTTATTTTTCTTTTGCTACCACACCCAGCTCCACTTTTTTCTCCTATTTTATCCTTCTTTTCACCTTTTTCACACTACATACTTCTATCATAGCTACCTTCAACTAAGTTTTTTTGCCTGTGTGGAGGAGCATACTATCCAAGGAAGAACATAGCCAAAATAGGTAATTATAATACAACTGGAAAGGTGAATGGTTAAAATAAGAAAAATAGGCTAATAAGGCTCAAAATTGGTATCAAGGGATACAATTCACACATAAGAGGTCATTTAGGCTAAAAGTGAACTAAAATAAAAAAATGGCCTAGGATTCTTTCCCAACCGATGATCCTTCAACCTAGGCAAGACTAATTAGGCATGTTCTGAATTTAACATACAAAGGGAACTAGGTAGTACCTCACACTCACATAGCACAAAGTAAATATGACTAACTACTAACTATCCAGTTCATGCAATTGTCAGTAAATGGCTATCATGTCCCTAATACTAATGCCATAACAAGATCCACAAAGTTCACATTTATTTACATCAACACAGTTCTTAAAACACAATTTTTTTAGAGGGGCATCAAAATTTAGTCAAAATATGACTACTACTCTGAATATTCAAAATCTCCTAATCAAACAAAATATGATGAAACAAAACACAATACGCCTAAACATGTTGGCTCTACTAGGAACAAAATCCCTAGAAAAAAAGGCACGACAACAAAAATCCAAAGAGGACATCACGACCCACAAGCAACCCCACCTCCTACTAAAAATCAAGCATAGTCCCTAATGCCTTAAACCAAAAGGAGAGAGTTAAGGACATATTTGTGGCACCGTAGGTCTGAAGATGCATCATCAATAACAAAATACAAATACAAATAACATAATACCTTATGTAGTATCCCAAGAATCACTGGCATACTATTGCGGAATGACTCAGTTCCCTTGACTACTCAAATTTTGTTAAGGTCTATCTCAGCATACACTCTAACTTCTTCCAGATTTTTTATGTAATATTTCACACGCTGCCCGTTTAATTTAAATGGGAAATCACCATCACACTTTACCTCAATAGAACCATATAGGAACACCTTAACCACAGTTAATTGTTTAGTCTATCTTGACCTCAACTATCTAGGAAATTAGTGGAATCTTGAATTGTATAGAAAGACCAAATCACTGAGTTTGAACATTCTCTTCATGATCTTCTCATCATGGTAATGCTTCATTTTATCTTTGTATATGGATGATCTCTCATAAGAACATAGTCAGAATTTGTCCAACTCATTACTTACTCAGTCTCAAATTCGCTACATCATGCCATTAAAAATTCAGTGTTTTGAATGACCAAGTGCTTTATACTCCAGCTCAACTAGTTAGTGGAATGTTTTACCTTATACAAGCTGATATACAGAGGCACCTATGGAAATATTATAGGCTTTCCGGTAGGCCGATAATATATCATATAGATTTTTAGACAAGTCATTCCTATTGGCATTCACAGTCTTTACCAATATGGACTTTATCTCTCTATTGGAGACTTTCGCTTACACACTAGTCTAGGGCATTCATGTACAAGTTATGTATATTAAGTGTTTGATAAAATGTCTTATCCAATGGCTTATGTATTATTGATGTTGGTCCTGTACTCAAGAAAGTCATGATTTGTCAGTTTCATTCTATCGAGTCCTGGGGGTACTTGTACTTGAAAAATATAGTTGTGTGCCTAGAGTCTGTGTCTTATTTTCACGATATCCACAGTCAAGCCATGATCCATATAACTTAGTCAGTCATGTGACTCAAAAAAGCTCAGTAATATAGTAATCTCAGTACTATTTCGTCAATCACGAAACACAGTTAATTTAGTCTAGTTCATTTTAGTAATCCATGATCAGTGTCTATTCAGATGGGAGTAGGAATTAGCAGCGAGTGAACCCAAGGTTGGGAACACACACAGTCAGATAAGGGTATGATTCTTAGAAGTCATCCTTGCATTCCAGAATGATGTAAATAGTATAGAATAAGACATTAACACTATCAGATAAGGGTTGATGAGGTAGATAAGCACTGTCAGATAGGGCCCCACCGTTCTCTTTTGGGGACATTGTTAGATGAGGGTCACTCATAGCTTGTCCTTACCAGTGGTTTGGTATTGATACCCTTCTAATTGGGGTTACAGATTGGACCCTAACTCATCCATAATAGCATATTAGGGGCATGTCAGTTAGATAACTACTTCCCATAGTTTTAGTTACAAATCAGGACTGGCAGATACAGTCATTCAGTCTCAGTAATAGAACTCAGATAGTTCTACAAAATTTAGGTCTTTCAAATACAGTCAGCTCAGAATAGTACAAAACTCATCTAGTTTTATCAGATTTAATACTGTCAGATATAGTCACTCATGTCATCAATTATATCAATCATCAAAATTCAGTTATCAGTCATGTTAGTTATCAGTAAATTTAGGTTATCAAGATCTTAGATATAGTTATAATGTATTCATGCATGTATTCTCACATTCATATTAGTCAGTTAGGCAGTATTATTTATGCATATGAACTCCTTGCATTCAACCTACCTTCCATGCATACCAGTACATTGAAAGTACTGATGCATTTGTGCTATGGTGTCTTATAACATAGGTTCAGAAGAACTAGCTCCAGAGCATCAGTAGCATTCCAGTCTTAGCAGTCAGAGTTAGCAGTGAGTCCTCATCTTTTGAGGACATGATCATTTATTTATTATCTCATTAATTAATTTATAAGTTTGAGTTATTTGGGGACATGTACCATCAACTCCTTATCTAGACAGTTATGTTTCAGAGGTTTCTTAGACTACAGTATGTTTAGATAGTATTTCAGTTTTGTCTATTCTATTACCCCACTCAGATATTCTATTTTATCAGTTATGCTGTTTTGAACCTTGTGGCTTTTCAACCTCTATTTCTGTATTATATTTAGTATGTTATACAGTGTACATGTACAGATATTAGTCATGGGTTAGCTTATGGTCCTTTGGGGTCGTGAGCTCTATGTAGTATTTCGAGTACCAGATTTGGTGCGTTACAATCTTAGTATCAAATCCTAAGGTTCAATAGTATCCTAGGAAGTCTGGAAGTCGCATCTACTAGAGTCGTGTACATGGGTGTGTTGCATGCCACATTTATGTACATGAGGCTATAAGATGTTTTAGGAATAGTTTTCCCATCTTTCAGCATTCATGTTGTGCTAGTGAGCATAATCTCAAGTCAATCTCTCAGTCTAATCTGTTTCTCCCTTTCTTCTACAAAACATGCCTCCTAAAAGAAGAAATAGAAATCAATCAACCCTTCAGCCCGAAGAACCTTTGAGAGAACATGTTTCTCATGCAGAGTTTAAAGCTATAATCACTACTCTTGTTCAATTAGTTGCTGCTTAAAATAAATGACTAACCGTTGTACTGGTCAACCCAATGGCCAGTTCAGCTGCAGCTAGGATTTATGACTTTACCCAAATGAATCTTGTATCTTTTCTCAACTCTAATTCAGATGAGGACCCTCAGGAATTCATTAATCAGGTTCAAAAGGTTATAGATATCATAGGGGTTACTCCTATCAAGAGTACTGAGCTAGCTGTACACCAGTTATAGGATGTTTCCCAGACTTGGTTTAAACATTAGAAGTTAAAAAAGCCAGATGGTCCAGGGCCTATTGAGTGGGAGGAGTTTGTCTCTTCATTCTTAGATAGATTCTTTCCCCAAGAGCTGAAAGAAGATATGGTATTACAATTCATGAACCTCAGGCAGGGAAACATGATGGTGAAAGAGTATTCAATTAATTTTACTCAATTAGCCAGATATGATCCTCATGTGGTTGCAGATAGCAAGGCCAAAATAAGTAAGTTTGTTTCTGGGAAGAATAGTAGTATGGTCAATGAGTGTATGTCTGCGATGTTAAATAGTGACATAACTTTAGCTAAGCTTATGAATCTTGCTCAGCAAATAAAAGATCAAAAGGTTAAGAATGTCAACAATACCCGAACTAATCCCCTTTGTCATACTTATGGTAAGAACTATAAGGGTGCTTGAAGAGCTGGTAGCAACGTCTATTTCATATGTGGCAAGCTAGGCCACATAGTCAGAGATTGTCCCCAATCAGGTTCTCAGGGTCAGTAGAACCATTCCTCAGCTCAGTTCTATAGCCCAAATCAGTAGGGTGCTATTTCTAGCACTACTAGTGGGCAATGTCCAAACAGACTCTATGCTCTCTAGTCCCGGCAAGATCAGGAAAATTCTCTTGATGTGGTTACTGGTATGTTACAGATCTTTCATGTGCATGTTTATAGCATTGAGTGTCTTTTATCATCTAGGCAAGACCAATGCTATAATCTTTTAGATAGAGGCACCTAGTTTACCTCTCATTTCTAGAAAGCATTGCAAAATGGTCTTGGTACCCAAGCTCATCTCAATACAGCCTTTTATCCTCGGATAGATGTTCAAGCAGAAAGGACCATTCATACCCTAGAAGATATGCTAAGGGCATGCAAAATTGATTTCAAGGGTATTTAGGATGACCACTTGTCTTTAATTGAGTTTTCATACAACAATAGCTATCATTCCAGTATTCGGATAGCTCCATTCACAGATCTTTATGGTAGGAGATGTAGATCTATATTCGGTTGGTTTGAAGTTAGTGAGGCCTCGATGATAGGACTGACTTGGTATTCAATACCTTAAAAAAAGTCCAGTTGATCAAAGAGAGACTCTAGGCCACTCACAACCGACAGAAGTCTTATGTAGATGTGTGTAGAAAGGATCTCGAGTTTGAGGTTGGTGACTATGTCTATCTAAAGATCTCTCCCATAAAGGAAGTGAAGAGGTTCTTCAATAAGGGAAAGATCAGTCCCTAATATTTTGGTCCCTTCAAAATTCTCAGTCGCTTTGGCAAGGTAGCTTATGAGCTCAAATTGCCTTCAGATCTAGCCTCAGTTCATCTAGACTTCGATTTCTCTTTGATCAAGAAGTGTATAGGTGATCTAGCAGTTATAGTCTATATTCAGAGCATAGATGTTCAGAACAGCCTCTATTATGAGGAGATTTCAGTCAAAATTCTAGACTACCAGACTCATAGACTGAGAAACAAAGAAGTCCCTCTAGTCAAAGATCTTTAGTGGAATCAGTCCGTTGAGGAAGCTACTTGGGAAGCAGAAGCAGACATGCCTACCAAGTATCCTCACCTCTTCTCCTCTAACTCAGATCTATCTCAAGGTAACAGTTATTCTTAAGCTTTTTAGTTTCACATTAAGATTTCACTTACAAACTAGTTTCATGCTCAGATTCCCATTTTAAAACTTGGTATCCATTTACCATTGCATATTCAATCATATGTTCATATATCAGATCAGTCATGTGTTCATGCATTAGACAAACATTCTCCTTGAGAGAAGACTCAGTTAGTAGAAATCTCAGTCATATATTCATGAGTTAGTTTAGTCATGTATTCACGCATCAAATATGCGTGATCAGATTATCAATACTCTCAGTCATACATTCATGTATCAACTCAGTCATGAAATCATTCATCAGATATGCATGCTCTATATGAATCTTAGAAATTTTAGTTTTGTAGTCATGTTTCAGTGTTTATGTTTAGTATGTACTTTGGCTTATCGTTTCTCCCCTATTAGTCAGTCTCATTCGATGATGAATGTTCCTAAGGGGCAGATATTATAATACCCGAAAGTTTCCTAACTAATTTTGTCTCAAGAATATCAAGTATTAGCTTTTAAATTTAATGATGTTTATTCCATGGGTAATTTTAAAGATTTACACTTCTTTTTATGTGGTAAATTTAATAAGCTTTCCATCGATATAAAATTCACCTAAATCCGATAACCGGGTAAGAAGTTATGACTATTTTAAGTCCCCATCGTAAAACCATGATATATTGGTCAATGGCATGCTGGGCCACAAGACAAAATGGCGATTGTCCTTTTTCATGTGTCCTAGCATTATTTCTTAGCATCGATGCAAACTTTCAGGCCTCAAACAAAATGGCGACACGATGGCTCCACGTTGTGCCATTGCCCTATTTCCTAATTATCAAATTCCAGTGACATGGTACGAAAGCGCCACGTTGCGCCAGGGATCCAGGTTAGAAAATTTTCACCAATTTAAAATATGTGTCTAGGGTTAAAAGGGTCAATTTCCCACTCCTTTTTAAGCCTTTTAATATGAGATTCAGCTATTTGGAACCAAAATATACTAGTTTCTCTTAATTGTTTTCTCAAGAACAAGCTAGGGTTTCAATTGGGGATTCAATTTCAAGAATGTCTCTCCATCAATCTTCGCTAAATCAAGAACTAAGGTATGCCATATGTTGATTCATGGGTATCTTTCACCCATGATGCTCAAGAATCTCTTTTTAAAATTAAAGATTTGTATATTTACGAATGTTCATGATTTGATTGATTTGAAAAGTGATATTGATGTTGTTGTTTGGTTTCATTCCATGTTATAGGCTATTAATTACAAGAATTGATTCTAGTTTGTGAGGAATTATGCGGTATTCATGATAAAAATCTTCAATTCACAAGTTGATTGACGTATCCTTGATTATTAGATGTGTTGATGATTGTATAACCATAGCATGCTGCCCCCATGTTTGATTAAATGCCTATTAGATGGAAAAGTGCCATACTAGTATGATTACGTTAAATCTCCATTAATGTACAAGTTATGTATGTTTAGTGTTTGATGAAATATCTTAGCCAATGGATTATGTATTATTGATGTTGGTCCTGTACTCAAGAAAGTCATGCTTTGTCAGTTTCACTTGTACCCAAAAAATATAGTTCTGTTCTTAGAGTCCGTGTCATGTTTTCACGATAACCACAGTCAAGCCATGATCCATAGAACTCAGTCAGTCATGTGACTCAAGAAAGATCAGTAATACAGTAAGCTCAGTACTATTCCATTAGTCAATGAAACTCAGTTAATTTAGTTTAATTCAGTTCAGTAATCCATGATCAGTGTCTATTCAGATGGGAGTAGGAATTAGCAACGAGTGAACCCAAAGATGGGAACACACACTGTCATATGAGGGTGTGATTCTTAGAGGTCATCCTTGCATTCAAGAACTATGTAGGTAGCATAGGTTGAGACATCAACACTGTCAAATGAGGGTTGATGAGGTGTATAAGCACTGTCAGATGAGGGCCCCACTATTTTTCTTTAGGGACACTATTAGATAAGGGTCACTCATAGCTTGCCCTTACCAGTGGCGCGGTATTGAAACCCTTTCAATTGGGGTTACAGATTGGACCCCAACTCAGCTATAATAGAATATTAGGGGCATGTCAATTAGATAACTACTTCCCATATTTTCAGATACTGAATTAAGACTGTCAGATACAGTCATTCAGTCCCAGCAATAGAACTCAGATAGTTCTACAAAATTCAGGTCTATCAGATACAGTTAACTCAGAATAGTACATAACTCAACTAGTTCCATCAGATTCAGGATTGTCAGATACAGTCACTCATATCATCAGTTATATCAGTCATCAGAATTCAATTATCAGTCATGCTAGTTATCAGTAAATTTATGTCATCACGAACTCAGATATAGTTACGATGTATTTATGCATGTATACTTGCATTGATATTATTCAGTTAGCTAGTATTATTTATTAATTAATTTAAAAGTTGGTGTTAGTTCGGGATATGTCCATCAGGTCCTTATCCAGATAGTTATATTTTTGAGGTTTTTCAGACTACAGAATGTTCAGATAGTATTTTAATTTTGGGCATTCTATTACCCCACTCAGATGTTATGTTTTATCAATCATGCAGTTTTGAACCTTAGGACCTTCAACCTCCATTTCCACATTATATTTAGTATGCTATATAGTGTATAGGTACAGATATCAGTCATGGGTTATCTTGTAGTCCTTCGAGATCATGAGCACCGTGTAGCATTTCGAGTACCAGATTCGGGGTGTTATAACCATGATCTGGTAATTAATCCTACCAATCTACAACTGAGATAAGCAAGTTAACAAATGAAATTCAATACATAGTATGATTGTTGAAAGTACTTTAACCCTGGTTTCTCTTATTGATTGTTTCAAGATTTTTACTTAAGCATTATTTACTTTTATTTAGTTATAAATTACAAACTCTCTTTTTGGTTACGCTCACATCAATTGAATCTAAATTGTGAACTAAAATAGAATTTTTGTTGAATTAAGTCTCGGTGGGATTGATACTTGGCATCCATTAGGACACTTTAATACTTGATAGGACCATGTACACTTGCGTGTGTGCTTGGGCGCTGTCAAGTGGTGAGGCTTAGGAAGCTTCACTTGATTCATATGGTTTTTTGAGAATTGGAGGTGATGTTTGTGTGAAGAAAGTAGCTGATTGGGTGAGATTTATATTGGAGGAGGATCATTGTTCTATTTATTTGTCAGAGCCCGAACCATGGCCTGGCTGGGATGGGTATCTCAAGTGCTACATGAACCGAAGATCACCCCCTTCATCTAGCTGAACCAGCATAACAACCATAAGTGTCAGATAAATTCCAAATGCAGAATAAAATTAATAACAATTCATGATAAGTTTATACAAACCACCAAAAATCAGACAACTGTCTGTCACCAAACAACCAGCCAAACTATCCAAGTCCACTGTAGTCCAGCAAAGCCTCTACAAAACCGAAATCAACAAATGTCAGGACATGCCCCCGACAGTAGCCAAAATAAAGTTTAAACAAGGTCTAAAATATAGGAATAAGGACTATTAAATGAAGCCTTCTAAAGTATAGAAGCTCTCCACTTTAATGTCAACTCACGAACTAACCCGAGCACCTGATCACTCCATAGGAAAATTAAGAGGTTTTGGTACTTGTATTACGTGTGTATACAACGTCTAGAGATATGTTAGCGGTGGGAGCTCGAGCATGTCACTCAGGGATAGAAACCCAGTACAACATCCAAAGGATAATATCATATGAAATACATATTCATATATATATAATATGTCATATGTCGGGGTATGTAACAAGGCTTATCATGAACTTTGAAAACCTTACCCTAGGTTGTGTAGCCTAACCATCATATAACAAAGCACCCATGGGCTATATGGGCCCATCTATCCCCCAGCTAGAAGGGCCACAATATGTGTAGCCACATGAACTAGAGAATATCCATGTCCACTTATGCCTTTATGAGGGATGAGAACCTCCCGGCATAATAAAGGTGACTTAAGCTCCCACGAATACAATATGGGGGAGTCGAACCTCCCATTCATATATTCATTCCGGGGACTCGAGCCTCCCAGCAATGTAGTCACTCGGATCAACTACGCGATTTCTAGTGTTAGTTCTTCGGACTCAATTTTCATGGCTCAGTGACACATTCTTCTTTAAAGCGCAATTAAAACATTCATTTCACATACACAACCATTAATCCAATTACTTACCAAAGGCATCCCGTTGGTATCATCGTACAACCCCACTTGCAAGCATAGAACATGCCATAACCATTATTAATCAACTTTTGACTCGAACCCATTTTCTAAATAAAGACATCAATTCAATTGAACATTGAGGGACTCAAACCCATTTAGTATTTCAAATAAATTTATGACCAACATGGCCTTCATAAACCAATTATGAATCATTAACATTTGCAGGCCAATCCCTTAATTCAAAACACAATTCAACATGTGACAAGATCATTCTCATTGATATTTTCACAAACAAGTTAAGGAAATACCATTATCAAATCCAAAAACCAACAAAGTTAGATTTAAATATGACCCGTTTGCTAAACAAAATTTCCCATGCACCTACATGTGCAAAACCATTATAAAAACAAGCATAATCATAATTTAATCTATGAGAAATCAATACTCAGCATCATGCATTCAAACCCTCAACCATGGTTTTTAAAACCACCATCAATGACTCATGAACAATGTTTAAAACATATATTTTTAGTAAACTACCAATGAAGGAAGATTCACAAGCCTAAGTTTTGAAGATTCATGTGGAGAATTTGATCTTTAAGCCCTTAGATGACCACTTTGAAGGAATGCTAGCCAAATCTTTCTTGCGTTGTTTTAGAGAGAGTTCAGAGAGTATTTGACCTATTAAAGTGTATAATGGATGACCAAAAGGTTTTATAAGATGTGGGGTCTTAAGGGCTTTTGGTGGAAAATGTAAAGAATTCTCTCAACTTAAAAGTTATAAAAAGTTCGCAAGTGGCTACGAGTCAACCCATTGAGTCATCAAAACAACATATGACTCTTACTATTGACTCGTCACCAAGACAAAAAATTGGACATCACATACTGACCAATTTATGACTTCCTTGCCCCAGTCATCACCAGAAGATATGACTAGTATGGTCTATTCGTGATCACCATAGAATACCAAGGGCTTAAAAACTGGACTACATACAATTAAACCCTAACCACTCATCACATGATAATATGCCTCATGATGAGTCTTTTATAACCAGAACAAAACTTGGCTAATAAACACTGGTTAACATACGACTAGGGTTACTTGACTATTAACCATACCTTACGACTCTTGGTGTGAGTTTTAAGACGGGCAGAGCACCTAATGCTCAAGAAATTAGTAAATTCCAAAGTCTGGGGCATTTATGTCCCCCCCCCCCCTTAGGATTATTCTTCCTTGAATGATAGAAAAAGGCATTGACTAGAACGATTAAACCCTAAATATCTCTACTCTTACCTTTAACTAAGTTAGAAAACAAAGATGTTAAGAATACATACATAACTCAAGCACGACTTTTCAAAAAAGGGAATAGGAAAGAATACTTGGACTTCATGTCCTCCTAAGGTTTCTAAGTAACTTCTTTGGACTTTTTGTTCCACCTTAGAACCTTTACCAAATCCAAGTATTTCATCCACATCTGATGAACTTGCCAATTCAAGATCCTCATTGGGATATTTCCATAGGACAAAGAATCAGAAATAACAATGTTTTCTAAAGGAACAACCAACAAAAGATCACCCATGCATTTTTGCAACATGGACACATAGAATACCAGATGAAAGGAACTCATGCTATAGGGGAAATCCAACTCATATGGAACATTACCAACCATTCTTAAGGCCAAGTATTGACCAACATACCATGGAATGAGATTTCTCTTCTTTCTAAACCACATAACTCCCTTTAAGGGAGACACCTTCAAGAATATCCAATCTTCTACCTCAAACTCCAAGTCGATTCGCTTTACGTTCGCATAGGACTTTTGGAGACTTTGGGCAGTACTAAGCCTATCCTGAATCACCTTCACTTTCTCCATTTCTTAGTGAACCAAATTCATGCCAAATATCTCCACCTTACCAAGCTTGAACCACCTAATAGGAGATTTACCCCTCCTATCATACAATGCCTCAAATAGACCCATACTAATGCTAGAATGGTAACTATTGTTATAGGTATATTCAATGAGAGGCAAATTTTTGAACCAACTACCACCAAATTCAATTACACAGGCTCGAAGCATATCTTATAGAGTCTGAATAGTCCTCTATGCTTGCCCATCCGACTGTGGGTAGAAAGAAGTACTAAGACTCATCTTAGTCCCCAAACCACATTTAAATAAGAAGTAGAATTGTAATGAGAATTGAGTACAAAGATCCAAAATAATCTAGACAGGCCCACCATGCAACTTTACAACCTCCTAAAGGAATAAATTTGCATATTCCTCGCTGGAAAGAAATGAGTCAACGTAATAATCTTATCCACAAAGACCCAAATGGTGTCACACTAATTTCATAGCTGCGGAAGGACGGTAATGAAATCCATATTAATTATCTCATACTTCTATGCCGGTAATTCAATTTCTTCGAGTAGCCCACCGGGCCTCCTGTGTTCCACCTTCACTTGCTGACACATCATATACTTAGCCACAAAGTTTGCTATATCTTACTTCATATTATTCCTCTAATATATATCATTGAGATCATGATACTTCTATGTTGAACCAGAATGAACTATATACCCTAATTCATGGGCCTCAGCCAAGATCCTTCCTTGCAATCCATCCACATCGGGAACACATAACCTCCATGGGTACCATCACCAGCAATCTCGAAGGCCAACACTTTCTCCTTACCCATATTATCCTTGATTTTTATCAAGAGAAGGTCTAATACCTATTTTTCCTTTATTTTAAAACCAAAAGGTGATTGCGCCAGCTGTTGCACAAATGCACCACCATCCTTAATGTCCAAGAGATAAACAGCAAGGGTAGCCTAATAATTAATATCATTTACCAATTCCCATTTATCCTTATCCACATACAGAAAGCTACCTATTCACAACCTACTACGAGCATCAGAAACCATATTAGCCTTACCTAAGTGGTAGTAAAGACTCGTATCATAGTCCTTCAGCAACTTAAGCCACCTTCTTTAGATAATATTAAGCTCTTTCTGAGTGAACACATACTACAGGCTCTTATGATCAGAAAATATAGCGACATGAACCCCATATAGAGAGTGATGTCAAATTTTCAATGACAACACCACATCCAATAGCTCCAAGTCATGAGTTGGATAATTTTTCTCATAAATTTTTAACTGTTTAAAGGAATAAGAAACCACTTTGCCATGTCGCATCAACACATAGCCCAAACTAACTTGGGACACATCATAATAGACGATAAAGCCCTTGGTTCCCTCAAGTAGAGCTAAGACTGGAGCTAAAGTCAACTTACGTTTTAGTTTCTTAAAACCACCCTCATAAGAATCAGACCATAAGAACTTCCCTTTTTTTGAATCAACTTGGGAAATGGAGCAGAAATAAAAGAAAAACTCTCCATGAAACTCCAATAATAATCGTCTAAACCTAATATGCTCAGAATATCAGTTGGAGTCTTGGGTCTAGGACACTTCTTAACCATAATAAACTTCTGAGGATCCATTATGATCCCCTTACTAGACATAACATGACCCAAATATGTTACAATATTTAACCAAAATGCACATTTAGAAAATATAGCATACAACTGCTGATCTTTCAATGTTTGCAACACCGGGCGAAGGTGATCGACATAATTGTAAGACCTCGATCAATCCAAAGCTTAACTCAGTCCTTTAAAGATTGTTAAGGGGTCCCAAACTTAGAAAACTTTAACTAAGTATTCAGACTTAGTGTTATTTTATCCTTCGTAGGTTGGAAACTCTATTTCATGACCCTCATGACCTTAAAGTAATGATTTTTAGGTTGAATCATGATCATGAATGCCAGTAGGTGTCCTTGGAGAAGTTTTAGATTTTTCAAACTTCATTTGAAATATATTTAAAAGGTTAAACCAGTTGATCAATGCGATCTCAATGGGCCGCATCATCCATCGCATTGATGAATATTTTTCTTTAGCTCCCAGTACAAATTCTGGTGAATCGATATGAACTCAATGAGGCGCATTGTCCATCACATCGATGCCAATAATGTGGTGCATCAGTTTGTGCATCACTAGGTTAGTCTTCCGTCATTAAAAATCCATAACCTCAGGGGTATTTAGGTCTTTTTCCATGTCTATCAGCCCCCAAAACTCGAAATTAAATCCTTCTAAGAGAAAAATTCTTTCATTTTTCACAAGTTTCTCTCAAGAACAAACCCTATGAGGTTTAAATTCAAATTCAAGACTTAAGAGCTTACCATCAATCTTTTCAAAATTAATCATTAAGGTATGTCAAGTGTTCATCCAAGGGTCCCTTCCACCCTTGGAGTCCAAGAAACTCTTTTAAACTTTAAGTAAATTGATTTCATGATTTTCATGATTTGGATTCAAGTGTATTCATGATTATAATGTTGATTGGGATTCTATTCCACGATTAAGTGCAAGATTTATGTAAAAAAAAATTATTATGTATGTAGTATCATGTGAATTCGTGTTAAAGATTTGAAATTATAATGCTTATGTGTTGATTAGTACTATGTGCATATACATTTCCTTCCAAGTGTTTGATGAGTTGTTTATGTGAATTAAATAGTGAAATTATATCATGTTAGCATGTATATTAGTTCATTCCATTTAAGTGTTTGATAAAATACCTCTATAGATGCATTATGAACAAGTGTACATTTCTATGCTATGGAAGGTCATGTGATGCTTTACTTTTCATGCTATCGATTCCTAGGGGTATTAAATACCTGACATTTTAGTTATTTACCTAGAGCCAGTGTTAGTTATAGAATAATCTTAGTCATGTCACAATCAGTAGTAATCTCAGTCAAATATAAAACTTAAGAAAAACTCAGTAGACTTAGTATTAGTCCAGTCTAATTCAATATTCAGTTTAGACCTCTGTAAATTCAATTAGTTAATAGAATTCAATAGTATTCGGTCAATAAACAAAACTCAGTGAGCATAGTTTGATCAAATTAGATAGATAATCAGTAATAGTTAAGTCAAGTCTAGTATGAACTAGGAATCAGTTCAGTGTCTATTCATTTGGGAGTAGAATACAGTATCGAGCAAACCCAGGGATAGAGGTATTCCTTCCAGCAGAGGATTTGACCATTAGTAGCAATCACTATGTTACAGAACTATGTAGCTATCATAGGTTGAGATATCTTCCTACCAGACTTGGGTTTATACATCTTATACAAGTTTTCCTACCAGCGAAGGTTAACAAAAGATCTTCTGCCAGAAAGGGTTAACTCACAGTTATCTTTACCCGTGGCATGGTACTGACACTCTTCTAATTGGGGTTATAGGTTGGAACCCAATCTATTTAGAAAGGGGGAATGACGTTTAGAAGATTACCTACCACAATCTCAGTCTTAGTCTTTAGAATAGAACTTATTTCAGTTCAACAGAAATCAAGACTGTCATATACAGTCACTCAATTCCGTACAAAACTTAGTATAATTCCACTAAATTAGGACTGTTAGATACAGTCATTTCTCTATTAGTTATATAGTATTAGTAGACTCAGATATCAGTAAATTAGTAATTCATAACTCAGTATCCAGTGTCATCATGACTTCAATTACAGTTTACGTATTTTATGCATGTACTCTTATTTAGTTATACTCATGTTATTCAGTCAGTATTGTTCATGCATATGAACCTATGCACTTCAGCCTACCTCACTTAGCATACCAGTACATTCAAAGTACTGACACATACATTTCTTTTATGCTATGATGTCTTATTTCATAGATTAAGATGCACGGGCTCCCAATCATACTTAGCAGGTCGATCCATCAGCAGTAGACTTAGTGGTAAGTCCTCATAGTTTGAGGAAAGATTTATTATTCCAGTATTTCAGTACTCAGTTTATTTTAGTAGTCAAAGTTACTTGGGGACTTATCCAATCAAATCTTTGTTCAGACAGTAGAGGTTTTTCATACATAAAGTATTGATAGACAGATGTTTAGTTTTGGTATTGATGTACCATAATTAGTATTTATTTATAGTTTTGAACCTTATGGCAAGTTTTTGCCTAATTTCTACATAATTATAGTATTATTATTTAGTTATTGTAGTAGGCACCAATCATGGGTTAGCTTGTGGTCCCTCGAGATTATGAGCACCGTATAGCGTCCGAGGTGTAGACTTAGGGTATTACAAACTTGGTATCAAAGCCTAAGATTCAACAAAGTCCTAGAAAGTCTAAAATCCACATTTAGTAGAGTCTTGTGCATGGGTGTGTAGCGTGCTATACTTATGGACAGGAGGCTATTAGATGTTTTAGGAAAAACTTTCCCTTCTTTTAGTTTTCATGTTATGCAAGTGAGCATGAGCTCCAGTTAAACTCTCAGTATAATTTATCTCTTCCTTATGCTTCCAAAATATGCCTCCCAGAAAAACTAATGGAAGAAGAGATGAAAATCGGCAAGCTTCTCCACTCATTCAGACAGATCCCCTGAATGAGCTTGTCTCTCACATTGAATTCAAATTTGTTTTCACTATATTAGTTTATTCAATAGTTGCTCAAAATAATTTGCAGACTGTTGTCCTATCTAGTTTATTGACTTACCCTTAGTAGGGGGAGGGGGGGAACATAAGAAGAATAAGAAGGCTAGAACAAATAATTCTAAGACAAGATCAAGGGATAGTAACTGTTCGCAATTCCATTAGAGATTCTTATCACAGTTCTACCTTAAATTAGAGCGCCAGTGCTTAAGTTTAAGAATGACAGTCAAAATTGGGCCTCAGTCTCGAAGTCACAAGGTAAGGGAATGGGTGTTCGTACTAATCCGCTTTGCAGAAAATATGGTAAGAACCATAAGAAAGTATATAGAGCTAGCAGTGATATTTGTTTTAGATGCGGTAAGCCCTGCCATAGGATGAGGGAGTGTAGAGTAACGGATCAGAGGGGAAAGGATTTATGCCAACAAGGTAAGTCGGACCGTCCTTCAGCTCAGTCTGGTCGCCCAAATTAGTAGGGTGCCACTTCCAGTACCACCAGTTGGCAGCTCCCAAATAGGTTTCATGTACTTTATTCCTGATAAGATCAAAAAAGTTCTCCTAATGTGGTCACTTGTATGATACAAATCTTCTATTTATATGTATATGAATTGTTAGACCCGGGAGCTTCTCTATCTTTTGTAACTCTTTACATAGCAGTCAACTTTTAAGTCAAATTAGAAATCTTAATGGAACTTTTCTTAGGGCCTCCCCCATTAGGTAGATCTATTCTATCTAGATGAGTATACAAAAATTACTCAGTTATAGTATTTTAGAAAAATCCCTTCAGTTGATTTCAGTAATAGAGTCATCTTGTTTTAGTTTCCTGAGGGACTAATCCTTGGATGAAGGGTAGTACCTCAATTTTAGATTTATTTAAGTTTTAATCTCTAGATTAAACTAGAAGAAAGAAGAGCAGAGAATTCTAAGTTAGTCAGTGTCGAGGTGGCTACATGATAATTATTGGGGTAATAGAAAGCTAAGAATTATGTATTGAAAGAAAGTACAAGCAGTGGACCTTACATTATTAGGTATAGTCCTTCAGAATGAGTTTAGTGTTTATGAGTATTATTATATCTCAGACTCTAGAGTAACGTGGTTTTAGTTTTGTTTAGAGTTTATTAAATTATTCACAGACTTAGAATAACGGATTTAAGCTAAGGGGGAGATGGTAGAACAAGTAACCATGTTAGGATTTTAGATTTTAATAGTAATATCTGTATGTGTACAAAAGTAGTGGGAAGGCATGATGTCTAAATCGTCCTTACCTCAATGCAAAGTTTCATACTTTAGCTATCATGATATCTACTCATGCCTTACATGTCAGCTCTATGATCATAGATCGTATTTTTGTATATCATCAAAAATCAGGCATGCGTATAGTTCCTAGTATAAGGAGTTCTGAATCATACAGTGTTATGCATCATATTCCATAAACACAAAAACTCTAAGCTCAGGTCATGCAGTTCATGACTCATCTACTCATGGCATTCCTTAAAGTATGCTTAGTTCCCATGAATTATGCTATACCCTTAATGATCAACTAAATTCAGATTTCATCATGTAAATCCTCATTTTTGATTTCTCGATAAAATCCAGGATGTTGATATCCTATTCCTCATGCCTCAGTTAAGTGTCAAGTTTAGTATAGTGTTATTCATGCTTCAGGTCCTCATGTTTTAACCTTTAGTGAACTCTTCTTATGAAATGATATAGCAATAAGCAATTTCTTAGAAGGGAGAGTTATGAAATGATATAGCAATAAGCAATAAGCAATAATAGTTTTACATGAGGCCATAGTTATGAAGATAGCTTGAATGTCATGTTGATGTGTATGTGGCTAAATGCATTTCAGAGATTTGAGTAGGCTTGGACATAGTGGGAGAATTCAGTCCAAATCAAACCTCAGTAGGTAGAGATATCAGAACCCAGTATTCAGCTCCAGTAAAGTCTCAGTTGCAGTCTTAGTTAAAGTCTTAGTCACAGCCCCAGTCCAGTAATTAGATTAGTAACTCAATTCAGTTTTAGATCTTCTTGACCATAGCGTACAGTTATCATTTATTCTGTTATCAGTATTTCAGCACCTCAATTTACATACTATTTCAGAATTATGTTATATGTTTGGTCTTGCATTCTCAAATAATATAGTTTTCACAAATTCATGCTCAGTTATCTAATGTTACTCAGCCAGTCCTTATCTCTTATGCATAATACTATGCAGTTTCAGTCCGAACTAAGTACAGTTCAATCAAACATGACCAGTATTCAACTATCATCCACTCAGTTAATTAGATAAATTGGTATGTTTATCCATTCATACTCAGTTCCCATGTGAATATTTTTAGTAGCCTCAAGTGAAATGTATACAGTGTTGAAGTAGAAATTCTAGTTGAGGGAATAGTCGAGAAATGTGGTTAAGATTGCAAGTTAGCAGTTGCAGTGCATAAGGCTTAGTAACTCTATCATAGATAATGTTTCTTAGGCTTTGCTCTATATTATAGAATTGTAGCCACATGGTATTTTCTTATTCAGATGTCTTATTCAGACCACGCCAAGATTTCCTTGCTCCCTAACATCACTAGAACTCTATAGAAAGGGCGTCAAGGAAATTCTCTAGTCGAGTATAAGTTGCCAGCATGATTTAGTCAGTAAAGCCAGTAAGTCAGTCTAGCAGTCAGGAAGACAGGTTCGTACAGTATGGTTTCCCATCTTTCCATCTAGTTGTATTATTCATGGGTATGACAATTCCAAGATAGAGCATCTCAGTTGTTATGAGTTTAGCCCAGTTTATGTAACATGCCTCAGTTTCATATCCCAGATATTCAGTCATGATTCAGTTTGTAGGGGCCCTATGCATCATCCCATTTTTTCCTCGGTAGCTTAAATAAGTCAGTATCCTTTGGGGGACGTAGCATCCCAAGGGGGAGATTCACTATAATAACCCAATCTTTCATAACCTAAACCTTCCACTTTCTC
This sequence comes from Capsicum annuum, assembly GCF_002878395.1. Lineage (NCBI taxonomy): Eukaryota > Viridiplantae > Streptophyta > Magnoliopsida > Solanales > Solanaceae > Capsicum > Capsicum annuum. The sequence goes on from NW_025833917.1 coordinate 126,807, forward strand.
TTCATATAGCAAATCCAGTACGGAGTAATGGGTACTCAACAGTTAACCCTCAAGGTCCAATCTCAGTTATAAGACCCTTAAGTTCTAATCTTAGTCATAAGCCATGTATTTAGGGGCTCAGGCCAGTTCATGATATTTAATTCATGTATCATAGTTTAGGCTCAGTTATGTTCTCATGTTTCTGTTCATATGAGTTTACTAAATGATCTCGAGTTTGAGATCGGAAATTTTGTATTCCTGAGAATCTCACCCATGAAGTAAATGAAGAGGCTCATCAAGAAAGATAAACTCAGTATTTGATATGTCGATCCTTATCAGATTCTCAGCCATTTAAGAAAGGTAGCTTACGAGCTTGAGTTACCTTCCGACTTAGCTTTGTTCCATCTAGTGTTCCATGCTCCTTACTTATGAAATGCATAAGTGACCCAGTATTCATAGTCCCTGCATAGATTGTAGATATTTAGAACATGCTCTCTTATAAGGAGATTCCAGTCAAAATCCTTGACTATCAGATTCGCAGACTGAGGAGCAAAGAAACGTCTCTAGTCAAAGTTCTTTGGCAGAACCAGTTAGTTGAGGGAGCTACTTGGGGAGCAAAGGAAGATATGCATAACAAGTATCCTTACCTATTCTCCGTAAACTCAGATTCAGGCCAAGGTAATAGCTTTTCCTAGAGCTTACTCAGTTCCATTCTTAGATTTTCCTCTATAGACTTGGTACCATCTACCATTGCATATTCAGTTGTGTCTTTATGCATAAGATATGTATGTTCAGTATGAGAAACTCAGCTTATTTGCAATCTTATTCATGCATTAATAAATCATCTTCAGCTATGTATTCATGCATCAGATATGCATGTTCGGTACATAATTTCAACATATCAGTAGTGTCAGTTATGAAATCATTTTTCAGTTGTGCATATCATGTATATAAGTTTAGTCTATCAGTATTCCCAGCTTAATCAGTCTTATTTGTGGACAAATATTCCCAAGGGGGAGATATTGTAAGACCCCACAAAATCCTAAGCTTAACCCAGTCCTTTAAAGCTTGTTAAGGGGTCCTAGACTTAGAAAACTTTAGCTAAGTATTAAGACTTAGTGTTATTTTAGCCTTCGTATGTTTCCAACTCTATTTCACAGCCCTCGTAAACTTAAAGTAATGATTTTTAGGTTGAATCATAATCAGGAATGACAGTAGGTGTTCTCACACAAGTTTTGGATTTTTTGGACTTCATTTAAAACATATTTGAAAGCTCAAACCAGTGGATCGACGTGATCTCTAGGCACCACGTTGCCCATTGTGTCGATGAATATTTCCTCCAGTAGTGCAAATTTTAGTGAACCGATGTGGATTCGATGTAGCACATTAGCCATCGTATCAATCCTAATGATATGGTGTGTTGGTCTGCGTGTCACTAGGTCAGTCTTCAGTCATTAAAAAGACGTGTCCTCAGGGGTATTTAGGTCTTTTTCCACTCCTATCAGCCCTCAAATTCTGAAATTAAACCCTTCTAAGAGCAAAATTCATTCATTTTTCACAAGTTGCTCTCAAGAACAAACCCTAGGAGGTTTAAATTCAAATTCAAACTCAAGAGCTTACCGTCAATATTTTCATAAATTAATCATTAAGGTTTGTCAAGTATTCATCCAAGGGTCCCTTCCATCCTTGGAGTACAAGAAACTCTTATAAACTCTAAGTAAATTGATTTCATGATTTCCTTTATTTTTATTCAAGTGTATTCATGATTATAATGTTGATTGGGTTTCTATTCCATGATTTAGTGCAAGACTTATGTAAAAACCATTACTATTTATGTAGTATCAGGTGAATTAATGTTAAAGCCTTGAAATTGTGATGGTCATGTGTTTATTAGTACTATGTGCATATACAAAGCCTTCCAAGTGTTTGATGAGTTGTTCATGTGAATTAAATAGTGAGATTTATCATGTTAGCATGTATACTAGTTCATGCCATTCAAGTGTTTGATAAAATACCTCTATAGATGCATTTTGAACACGTGTACATTTCAATGCTTTGCAAGGTCAAGTGATGCTTTACTTATCATGATATCGAGTCCAGGGGTATTTAATACCCGACAATTTAGTTGTTTACCTAGAGCCAGTGTCAGTTACAAAATAATCTCAGTCATGTCATGATCAGTAGTACTCTAAGTCTGTTACAGAACTCAGGATAAACTCAGTAGACTCAGTATCAATCCAGTCTAGTTTAGTATTAAGTTCAAACCTCAATAAATTCAGTCAGTTAATAGAATTCAGTAGTATTCCATCAGTCAACGAAACTCACTGAACTTTGTTTAGTCAAGTTAGATAGTATAATCAGTAACAGTTTATTTAAGCCTAGTATGAACTAGGAATCAGTTTAGTGTCTATTCAGTTGAAAGTAGGATTCAGTACCAAGCGAACTCAGGGATGGGGGTATTCCTGCCAGCAGAGGGTTTGACCCTTAGTAGCAATCCTTGTGTTAAAAAACTACGTAGCCAGCGTAAGTTGAGATATCTTCCGACTATACTAGGGATGATACATATCATACGAGTTTTCCTGCTAGCGAGGGTTAACAATAAAGCTTCCTGTCAGAGAGGGTTAACTCATAGTTGTCTTTAACCGTGTGATGGTACTGACACTCTTCTAACTGGGGTTATAGGTTAGACCCCAATCTATTTAGAAAGGGGAATGTCGCTTAGATTATTACCTCCCATAGTTTTTGTCTTAGACTTCAAAATTTAACTCAGTTTAGTTCTACAGAAATCAGGACTGTAAGATACTGTCACTCAGTTGAGTATGGAACTTAGTATAGTTCCACCAAATCAGGACTGTCAAATACAGTGATTCAGCTATCAGTTATACAGTATCAGTAGACTCAGATATCAGTAAATTAGTAATTCAAAACTCAGTATCTATTGTCATCATGACTTCAGCTACAGATTATATATTTCGTGCATGTACTCTCATTCAGTTATACTCATGTTACTCAGTTAGTATATGTCATGCATATGAACCCATGAACTTCATCCTACCTCACTTAGCATATCAGTATATTCAAAGTATGGAGGCATACCTTTCTTTTACGCTATGATGTCTTATATCATAGGTTCAAACGCACGATCTCCCGATCATACTTAGCAGCCCGATCTATTAGCAGCAAACTTACTGTTGAGTCCTCATAGTTCGAGGATAGATTTATTATTCCAGTATTTTAGTACTCAGTTTATTTTAGTAGTCGGAGTTGGTTGGGCACTTGTCCCATCAACTCCTTATTTGTAAAGTAAACGCTTTTCAGACATAGAGTATTGATAAACAGATGTTTAGTTTTGGTATAGATGTATCGTACTCAGTATTTATTTACAGTTTTGAACCTTATGCCAAGTTTTTTCCTAATTTATAAATAATTATAGTTTATTAGTTAGTTATTGCAACAGGTACCAGTCATGGGTTAGCTTGTGATCCCACGAGATTATGAGCTCCATGTAGTATCTTGGGTACATACTTGGGGCATTACAATGATCCTCCTCACTCTTAGAGTACACCAAAATAACATCAATGTATACTATCATGAACAGATCTAGAAATCAATGAAAGACCGACCCTACTCATCAAGTCCATGAACTCCACAAGGGCATTATTCAATCCTAACGACATCACCAAGAACTCAAAATGCCCATACCGAGTATAGAAAGCTATCTTAGGGATATCCACTCGCTAATATTTAACTGATGATTCCCAGACCAAAGATCATCTTAGAGAGGAATTTTGCACCCTGAAGCTGATCAAAGATATCATCAATTTTCTAAAGTGGATACTTGTTCTTTATCGTCACCTTGTTCAATTATCGCTAATCAATGCACATATAAAGGGAATCATATCTTATGTAGAAATAGGACGGCTACAGGGACACATTAGGAATGTTGAAACCCTTGTATGAGAGGTCTTTCAACTGCTCTTTGGGCTACGTCAATTCAGCTGGAGCCATCTTATACTGGGGACAAAAATAGGATGAGTGTCTGGAACGAGGTCAATACCAAAATCAATCTCCCTATCAGGAGGGACGCTAGATTGATCATTAGGGAAGACTTGAGGAATCTCATTTACCATAGGAATAAAATATAAGGAAGGACCCTCCAAGCTAGAGTCCTTAACCCAAACCAAATGATAGGACAACCTTTTGAGATTAACCTCAGTTTTAAGATACAATATGAACCTCCCCTTAGGCACAAAAGAACTCCCCCCACCCTCATTCAACAATTGGCTCATTAGGGAATTTAAGCAATATTTTCGTAGTCCGATAGTCTAAAGAAGCATAGCATAAATGCAACCAGTTCATTCCCAAAATGACATCAAAGTCAACTATGTCTAACTCTATCAAGTCTACCTGAGTTCCTTTATTACCAATAGATACCACACAACCCCTATAGATTCTTATAACAACAATAGAGTCTCCCATCGTGGTATAAACAGAAAAAAGGTCCATCAGACACTTAGGACTAAAACTAAAATACACAACCACAAATAAGATCACATAAGAAAGAGTGGACCACGGATCCAGTAAACAATACACATTAGGAGAAAAGAGTTTCAACCTACTAGTAATGACATCTTGAGATGCCTTCATCTCCTAATGAGTAATGAGACCATAAACATAGTTTGGACCAGTGTTCGAGCCAAAAGTGTAACCCTTAGCTGAAGAAGCTAATGAGTAGGCAACAGTTATCTTATTCGCCCCATAAGTAATTCTCAAGGGATAATCCGATTGCATATACCGAATCTAACCATACATAAAACATCGGTTCCTCCCCATCTCATACTGACCATAGTGGTGTTGACCATAAAATATGCAAAGTGGGTAGATAGTGCTGCATGGGCGCTACTGGCCTGAGATTAGGCACTCTATGCCCTAAAAGCATTACCACTTTGAAAATGTTGATCACCAGTTGCCTTGGGTAAGGGGCACTAGTCGGCGAGTAAGAGTTAGGAATCCCCCAACTTTTCTTCTTAGGCCATTTTCCACTCTATTATTAGCCTTCACCTTATTTAGAAAACCAAAATTTCTTACTCTGCCTCTCACTAATCTCAGCTTGCTTCTTTTTCTCATCTTTAATCTTTTACACATACACGACTAATCTAGAGAAGTTCATGTCCTTGTTCAACAAGAATACCTTACTCTCAAGAATCAACACATGGGATAATCCTAAAGCAAACTTTCTTATTCGGGCCCTCATGATAGTTAACATCTCAGGAGCATATCAGGACAACTAATCAAATTTCAAAGAATACACTTTGACTACCATTCTTCCTTGCTTAAAGTAATCAAATTGCTTCACTTTTGCCTTCCTCAACTACAGAGAAAAGAGGCGGTCCAAAAATGTATTAAAGAAATCATCCCACAAGGAAGAACCATCATCTTTGCCTCTTATATATTCCTACCCTTTATACCACTGGTATGCCACATCTTTCAGTTAGTAGGAAGCAAACTCTATGCCTTCAACCTCCGAAGCATTCATAACGCAGAAGATCTTCTCCATCTTATTAATGATACTTTTAGGATCCACCTTAACCTTTGTTCTAGTAAATATTGGATGATGCAACCTCATAAATTTGACAACTCAAGTGTCCTCAGACGAACCTACAATAGCACCAATAGAACTAGAATATTATGACTAATGTCACCAACTAGGTCAATAGGTTAATGGAGCGATAGAACTAGATATCAGTAACCTCCCTTTAAGGAGATTAAGTATGAATGTCAATCTCAAGTAGGGACAAGTGGGACTCCATGAGGACAGTTAGATTCAGCGACCCTTGACAAGGTCTATTTCCCATAAGTTGGATTAGCTCCATCTTTATTGTCCTCAGATGGGACATATGGAGTTCCACAAACATCAAATCTTCTTGGAGTCATGATCTGAAATATGAACACATGATAATAAGAGGAATCCAATACCTTAGACTCTACATACCAAAATTGAGACAATAAGACTAGGAAATATTTCTAAAAGCCTCATAGCCTCACTCTTATAAGTGTAGCGCACTACACACCCATAAAAAAACTCTACTTGACATGGATTTGTGGACACCAAATTGATCATGAACCTAGGCTCTAATACAATCTTTGTCACAACCCAAAGCAAGGCCTGGTCGTGATGGTTATCTCAAGCCCTTTGTGGACATATCACCCACTTCATCTAGTCTAACCAACACAACAACCATAAGTGTTGGGTTAATTCCAAAAATATAACAATATAGAGCAAAATAAAACTAATAAAAATTCATAATAAGTCTATAACAACAGTGGAGACCCGAACAATCGTCCGTCTCAAAATAATGAGCCAAACCACCAAAGTCCACAACAGTCCAACAAAGCCTCTAAAAAATCAAAATCAACAAAATGTATGGACATGCCCCCGGCAGTACCCAAAACAAAGTCTAACCAAGGTTTAAGATGTAGAAAATAAGGACCATGAAATGAAGCCTTCCAATGTATGAAAGCTCACCACTTCAATAACATCTCATGACTTAACTCGAGCACTTGATCACTGCATAGGGAAAGTAGAAGAGGTCTTGGTACTTGCATTATGTGGGGATATAGTGTTCAGAGTAGGTTAGAGGTGGAAGCGCTAGTATGTAACTCAAGCATAGAGGATTAAAATAATGCTATGACAATAATTCAAACCCTGTACAACATCATAAAAATAATATCATATGAAATATATATGTATATATATATAATGGCACATGCCAGGGTAGGGAACAAGGCTTAGCATGAACTTCAAAAACCTTAACCTGGCTTTTGTAGAATAACTATCATATAACAAGGCACCCACGATTTATATGGGACCAGCTCTTTCCAAGCTGGAAAGGCCCAATATGTGTAGTCGCAAAAACCTTAGAATATCCATGTGTTATGTGTCTTTATAGGAGACTCAAAACTCCCAAAATAATCAAGGTGACTTAATCACCCATGTATACTCGAACCTCACATTCATATATTCATTCAGGGGGCTCGAACCTCCTGGTCATAGAGACATCTGAACTGGCTAGCACAGTTTTCAATGTTATTCCTTTGGACTCCACTTTCATGGACCAGCTACATATCCCACTTTAAATCCTAATAACAAAAAAATATTTAACATGTACAAATATTAATATAATTACATACAAAAGGCATCCTATTGGTATAATCATACCAACCCCACTTGTAAGCGTAAAATATGAAATAACCATTATTAATCAACTTGAGACTCAAACCCTTTGTATAAACATAGATATCAATTCAATTCAACATTTAGGGAATTATACCCATTTAGTATTTCAAATCAATTTATGACCAACAAAGCCTTAATAAACCATTTACCAATCATTAAAATTTGTAGGACAATGCCTTAATTCAAAACACAATTCAACATGTGACAAAATTATTTTCATTGACATTTTCATAAACAAGTAGAGGGAATGCTATTATAAAAGCCAAAACCCAATAAATTTAGTGTTAAACATACCCATTTGTTAAACGCAATTCCCATGCACTCACATGTGAAAAACCATTATCAAAACACATTTAATAATAATTTAAATGATGAGAAAACAACACTCAACATTATGCATTAAAACCGTCAACCATGGATTTTAAAACCACCATTTATGACTCACGAACAATTCTTAAAATATATGATTTTAGTAAACTAACAATGAAAGAAAAGTCACTTGCCTGAGGTACAAAAAGTCACGCGGAGAATTTGATCTTTAAGCCCTTTGATGACCAGTTTGAAGAAACCCTAGTCCAATATTTCTTGAGAAGTTATAAAGAGATTTTAGAGTGTTAAGAGTATCTTAAGGTAAAGGCATCCACTTTTGCATCCTAACATCTGGTAAATTATTCTAATCCCTTCTATAATGTTTAATTTGGGCCTTAGAATGCATGTTTAGGAAAAGGGCCTAAAATCTCTAAATTATGTGCTTAATTAGTGTTTGAATTGCTATTTTTTGGTGTGGTGGCTGTTGTTGTGGTGTAGAAGTCATCGGGAAAGTCTTCAAAATAAGGATGAATTTTAGGTGCACACCAAGTATTCTTTGATGAAATGCTCGAATGATTTTGTTGATAGTTTTCTATACTTACGTGGCTTAGTTGAGTGTTTAGGTATTGTGTTTCTTAGTCTGAGAGATGCCTGACAAATATGTCCAAAATCCCAAATTCTCATTTTAATCCAAAATTTGAACTGTGAACCATTTCTTTAGCTTAAATGAGCCACGTAGCATTATTTTCACATGATGATATTGATTACTAATGCTTTGTATTATTTTCAAGTTTTTAAAGCTAAATATGGAAAATATGATTAAACCCACTTCATGGCTATTATGCTTCAGAAAATCTATTATGGACATCACCAGGATGAAAGCACTCTCTAGGTAGGGCATATTACTGGAATAGGTACCTGAAAACTCCCGACCTTATATGAGAGGTTGGAGGCCATAGGTTGGAGATGCTTTAACCTAGATCTGTGTTGGGCCAATGAGTAATGGTTAAGGGATGTCTATGCAAATCTCAACGTAGTTAACAACTTTGAACAAAATATAAGAATCTGAGGCAAAGCAGTTTGTTTTAGGGCTGAACATATCAATAAATTCTCTGGGCTGCCTAATTATAATATGATAGGGTTTGATGACAATAATTGTGCCCCAAGAAATTGGTTAGATGAGAAACTATGCCTAGGAAAGAAAGTCACATGGGTTGCGACAAAAATGGGGATAACTTGGAATGATTTCACTATTGAGTCTTGGATCTTGATGACTACTGAGTCTTGGATCTTAAGTATAATTTTTTATAGCACATTTGCATCAAGAGATATGGGATACTCATGAAAAGATGAGGAGAAGAGATAACAAGAGAGAGAATTTTTTTACCCATATGTGGAAAGGGGTAAGGGCTTGTAGAAAATATTTAAGCCCAAAGAGAAACTCCCTTTCCTCAGAGCATATTTGAATGATAAGGTCTTAGCTACCTTGTCAGATGATGATGATGATGATGATGTTGATGATGATGAGATAAAGATTTATGATATTAATTAATGCAATTTTAGGGAGCCCCTTAAACTCTTTTTATACTTTTATTATATGCAGTGAAGACACTACAAACACTTTAGGTGAGGGTGCCCTTCTCTATATTTATTACACATTTGATTCCTGGTTCTATGTTATTTAAATTCTTATTTGGATACTTCATGTTTTATTTTTATGATTTACTTTTGATTTATTCAAATCATTCGATTTGGATTGTAATATTCGCATTTTGACGATGCCCACAATTTGTGGATTTTTTACTTTTGTTTTTTAGTTCTAGTTTATATTTTTCTTGGATATTGATGTTGGACAATCCATTCCCTATGATAGACTGAGTGACGACATGATTAAGGGAAAATTATTGCGTTTTTGGCTTTGATCTATAAATGTAGGGGAAGTTTGTGTACCCGTTGCATTATAGATTGCCAATGCCATCATTCCTATGGAGATTTTTAGTTTCCATATGGTTTGCACTTGTGAGATACAAATGTTAGATGACAAATTGATTTGGCACCAATAATAGTTAATATAGCGTGGTGAAATGTGAAGCAAACACCCCCTTTCACAAAACATTTTTTGTTAAAATCAACGTCATGAACATGAATGATTTTGTAACAACACTACACCTCTTTTTGTGACTCCAAATTCATTAGTAGGTAGTGTGAAGAAATTAACTTCTTTTGCCTCATATAGGTGATGAAACTGATCTTTCTCGAGAATTTTGCATGCCATGCGTGGTGAGAATAGTTGATTGAGTCTCGTGTTAACTTATGTCATCTAGAACTAACCCCATTGGACTTCAAAAATAATCTTAATTACTCACTATTGGAGGAATGATCTTAGTCCTTCTTTGTGATATTGGAAAACCACTTTAACCTAAAAATCCTACCCATAAACGAATGGTATCCTTAGTAACCCTAGTTGAGCCTTTGAACCTTTTTTTGGAAGCCATATTACAAGCCTTAAATCCTTTGAATTTTGTCCCTCTTTTTAACCTTACCCTCCTTAAACTTGATAGTACAACGTGACGCTAAAACCCTAAGTTGGGGGTGATGAATCTTGAAAGAGGTGATCTTGGGCCACTATATTATAAATGGGTTCATAAAATCTAAGCAATGAGGATAGGTGAATGACATAAAAGAAACAGGTCATTAGTTAAAGAAAAGAATGATGTTGTATAAAGGAATGAAATAAAAAATTCTTTAAAAAGATGGGTGAGCTAATGTATTAAAAGTAGGATCATGTGTGAATTAGGAATGAATGAAGTGGCTCATGACCTAAAGTTTAATCTATTAGTGTTGTATGTGGAGTTCAAGTAGAGTGTAGTCACTCATATCCCAAAGGTTTATCCTACCCTTCCCCGAGCATTCATTACAAGTTTGAAAAGTCTGTTAAGATCTCTAACTAAGTGTCTTTGAGTTAGTAATGATTGAAATAAGGTCAAGCATATGGTTTGATATTTGTTTGCATGGAGAGATTCTTTGATAGTGTGCATGTTTGCACATTTGTTCCTTATTGTATGATTGAAATCGGGTATGTTGGTACTTTCCTTCATGAAGAGGCATGTAAACTAATTGAGGTTGGTGATATTTTCATGTTCCAAAAAGAAGGCAAATAAGTAAAGCTAATTCATTAGAGATAGAGAGTCGCCTCTTTAGAGTTAGTTGTTGTTGCTTGATTAATCTTAGAAGTCTATTGTATCCTTGAAAAACGTGATCGATTTTGAGTGGTGGTGCATAATTAGTTGTTCCAGGCTTGTTGTCTAATTGTTGGTGCTAATCAAGTTCGGAGTCATGGTGATCAGTGGTTGTAATAGTGGGCGTATAAGTAGAGTAGTCTCATTGAGTATATAGTAGTGTTGGTTAAGGACAAGAAAAGTTGTAAGTTGGGGGTGTTGATGAGTGGACAATTTTTCACTCATTGACATCAAAATTCTTGCAACTACAATGATTTTATTGTATAAAGGAGAGTAATTTTCCATTTAAATGCATTAATGTCCAATTTGTGTGATTTTGTAGGAATTATGATGAAGATGAATTGAGATCAAGCTGGAAGGAAGGAAAGTGGGCAAGAGAAGAAAAAGCTAAAGATGAGACGACCCTCAGGTGTCATGATACACTTCGAGGGTCGCGATCGCGGTTGAAAGTCAAGTCAAATTTTGGAAATTGCAATATAACCACCCCGATTGTTATGGATCAAGTGTATGAAAATTAGGGTATAATTCCACTCTTTAGTTTCATGAGTAACTCATCCTATATCTTGTGGTTATCTTTGATTAGGTAGTAAATTAAGTGTGGGTGTTGATTATTTGCCCGACCCAACCAAGGGCCTTTTCATGAAGCGCATCCCAAGTCTAACAAAGATCGGGGACCATACCCTATTACCTAATCCAACAACCATTATCATACCTTGAGTCAGCTGAATTCCGAACATATAACAAGATAGTGTAACTGGACAAGGACTATCTTTGGGATAGTTCTATTCCTAAACAAACCTTACCAAGTCAGCTCGTCCACCAATTCATACCAACCAACCCACCAAGCCAAACCAATACCGATCCGAGGGCCATAACTAAATGAGATCCAAAAGATAATATGAATAATCCCAAAATGAAAGAGAATGGAAAAACAAACAATATTGTCAATTGGTATCAGCCCAAATACCAATACCAATACTAAGGCTGACACCAATACCCACCCCACCCATACCAACCCATAGTAGTACCACAAAGTCTCTAACCAAAATAGTATGAATATACGGTTGGGACATTCCCCCAACCATAGACAAAATCATTATCGAAAAATAAATCAAAATGTCTAAAAATATCTATATTATGAAATAAAGCCTTCTAAAAAGATAGAAGCTCACCACTTCAAACGAAAAGATGTACCTGAGTCAATCCTTAAGTAGGAGGAGTAAAATGGTTGGTTTATTCATAGCATGGTCATGCAGCCACCCAATGACAGGTTAGCGGGTGAATACTTGCATGAATTCAGGATAAGGATAAAATAATACCATTTAAGAATCCAAGTGTAAATAATCCAAATGCACACACCATACATATATATATGTATAACCATGCCGGGAAAGGGAACCGAGTTTAGAATGCCTTTAAAACCTTTACCTAGGTTGTGTAGCTTTGTTGTCCTAAACCACCCATGAGCTATATAGGTTTAGTTCCCCCTACTGAAAGGGCACCAGTGCATGAAGCCGCACAACTAGGGAAGAAAACCTATGATGACTAGTACATCCCCCAAATATAAAGTGTGACATCATGTACACAGTTACATTGACCAAACCTCACATTGGCAAATATGAGTTTCCAGTTTTGGTCCTCCTGGGAACTCAACCTTCCACAGCTTTGCCACACAACCCTTCATTATTACCCAATTAAAATCATTACCAAACAACCTACAAAGTTATTAACCATTTATTAACTAAGTCCATTAGTAGTGGTATCCTCATACCAACTATACTTGTAAGTTTTGTCCATAGCCAACCATATATAGGTGTAAGAAAACCCATGTACCCTTCCATTAACCATATTAAACCACTTGGGAGATTCTCATATACCTCACAAGCATAATCATTTATCCATTTTACCTTTACGAGCCATTTAAACCATGCATAATTCCTTTACAAAGTTTAAAACAAGCAAAAGTTCCATTAAAATGATCAATGTAATGAAAACATCCTTATCGACATTTTGTTAAACACATTAGGGGCATAATATAACCTAAAACAATTCCAATTACCATTTAACCATTCCCATGAAATTCAAATATCCAAAACCACAAATTAAGCATGTAAATACATAATTAAATCCATGGGAAACCATAACCAGTCATTTATAATCAAAACCCCCAAATTACGTTGAAAATCCAAAATCATACAACAATGAAATCATGAAAACCATTCATAAAAATTATGCCATAGTTGAAACTAATAGTAAGGAAAGAGAACATGCCTTAATAGACAAGGTAGATGGAAAGAAACCACCAACAAGATCCCCAATTTAGTCCTCTAGTTAAACCCTAGATTCCTTTGCCAAAAAGCTTTTGAGAATATTGTAAAGGGTTTGGCAAGATTTTCTAAGTGTTCATAAATAGAATAATAGGGTAAATAACCTCCCAAGTAGTTAGAAGTCGTGGGGCCTTATTAGGGTAAGTGGGGAAAGTCCAGAATACACCAACTTAAAATGCACAAAAATGTCATCACTTGGGTACGACTGACCCCTACGAGTCATACCATCCCTATATAAGTGTTACCTATCACTCATACCATTTTTCTTCCCATTGTACCCAACAATGTCCAAGGTGCGACTCATTTAACTTAAGTCTTATCTAAATATATGATCGTAACCTTTACCTGTATCCTTGGCAGGATAGAATCACAGAAGGTTTGAACATTGTCCACCATATGAGTCCTTGGTATGATTTGCACCTTGACTTATGGCTCACGGTGGGCCACTTATACTCAGCTCTAACTTAAGCGGCCAAGTCTGGGGTTAAGCTAAGGAAAATCCAAATCTAATGATTTATATCCAATCATAAGACGTACCATTAAAGTTGTACTTACTCGAGTGACCAAAATCTATACCACCAACTGACACTAGTCACCATATGACTGGACCGTATCATCTGTACCCAAACATATAGCTCATTCCCCTGAGTTGTATTACGTCCAAAGACAAGAATTCTAGAAAATTTTCTATGGGTCAAAACGCAGGGTGTTTTAGTCTCCCTCATTAGTAATATTTGTCCGTGAATGGCGCATAAAGAATAGGTAACCACAAGCACGAGTCATTTTCATTATTAAATATATATCGAATCATTAACAAACTTTTTAAACAAAGAGGCAATGGTATTAATCATTCCTTCAACAAACTCAAAAAATAAAGATGTGTTGAAGACACATATCTTTAGTACAAATCCCAAAAGCAGAAAACAGATATGGATACTTGGACTTCATGTCATCCTTCACTTCCGATGTAGCGTCTTCCACCTTTTGGCTCCAACATAGAACCTTAACCAAAGACACATCCTTGGTTCGCAACCGACAAAGTTTCCTATCAAAGATATTGATTGGGACCATTTTATAAGACAAAAAGTTTGAGATACCGAACCCCTAAAAATCAACAATCGAAGAAAGATCACCAAGATACTTCCTCAACATAAAGACGTAAAATACCATATAAACAGAGCTCAATCTAGAAGTTAAATCCAACTTGCAAGTAACATTAACAGCCCTCCAAAAAATCTTATAATGACCAACATACCAGGGAATAAGCTTCCCTTTCTTACCAAACTACACTAATCCATTCATGGGAGATACCTTGAGGAAAAACTTATCCCCAACTTCAAACTCTAAGTCTTTATGCCTACCATCCACATAGAACTTTTGGAAACCTTGGGAAGCCTTAATCCTATCCCGAATAACCTTCACCTTCTCCATATCCTAGTATACAAAGTCAGGACCAAACATAACTACCTCTCCAAGTTTAACCCAACCAATAGAAGATATAAACCTTCTACCATACAATGCCTTAAAAGGAGCCACAACAATACTAGAATGATAGTTATTGTAGTAATAAAACTCTACCAAAGGTAGATGCTGAAGACAATTTCCACTATATTAAATAACACAAGCCCATAGCATATCCTCCAATATCTGAATAGTTCTCTCTGCTTGTCCATCCATCTATGGGTGGAAAGTAGTACTCAGACTAACCTTAGTCCCCAACCCTCTATAGAAAGATTGCAAGAAATGAGACATAAACTGTATGCCATGATAAAAAATAATTAAAAAAGGCACCCAATGCAGCTTCACAATCTCCTGAAGATATATCTTTGCATAATCCTCCACCGAAAAAGTAGTCATCAGTGACAAGAACTGAGCAGACTTGGTCATCTTATCCATGATGACCCAAATCAAATCATATTGATTCCGAGACTGAGGAAGACAAGTAATCAAATCCATATTGATTACCTTTCATTTCTATTTGGGAAAAATAATCTCTTGATATAATCCTCCAGGTCTCATGTGTTCAACTTTAACTTATTGACACACTAAGCACTTGTTAACAAAATCAGCCACATCCTTTTTCATATTCTTCCACTAATATATCTTATTGAGATCATGATACATTTTATGGAACTAGGATGTAATAAGTAGTGCGACTCATGCGCCTCATCCAAAATTCTTTATTGCAAACTATCGACATTAAGAATGCATATCTTTCCTTGGTACCATAAAGTACCATCGCCAATGATCTCAAACACCATTACGTTTTGCCCACCAACATCACCCTTGATTGTTATAAAGATAGGATATAGAACTTTCATCTTCTTGATCTCTAGACCAAGAGATGATCGAACAAATTTTTTTCCATTAATTCTCTATCTTTGGTGTCTAAGAGGCGAACTCTAAGATTAGCCAAGCATTGAATATCCTTCGCCAACTTCCTCTTTCGTTTCTCTACATACTCCAAACTCCCCATGTATAACCTGGTAAGAGCATCAACATCCATGTTAGCCTTACTTGGGTTACAGTAAAGACTTATATCATAGACCTTGAGAAGCTCCAACCATCTCCTCTACCTGAGATTGAGCTCCTTCTTAGTGAACACATACTATAGACTCTTATGATAAAAAAAAATATGCCCATGTGTACACCATACAAATAATGCCATAACATATTCATAGAAAAAAATACTACTAACAACTTCAAATAATAAGTAGGATAGTTTCTCTTATGCACCTTCAACTACCTGGAAGCATAGGCAATCACCTTTGCATGCTGCATCAAAACATAATAAAGACCTACCCGAGATACATCACTATAACACCTTGGGTTTAGAGCCTTATAAAATTTCATGGAATTTAAGTCTTTGGACCTAATATGAATCATGGGTATGGACCATATATTGGGGTATGAATGGTATGGTCCAATCATATGCTGAAAAGTATTGGTTGGTTGGATTTTTTTTTTGGCTACTAAATGGATACGACTTAGGGGTACGAGTCACATTGGTTGGTATAGATCATTCATTTCTATAAATTTATATTGGACATGGTTACTTAGGTTGGATCGAGGGTACGAGTCATACCCAAGACTCGCATGGTGGACAGTGTCTAAATCTTTCTTCAGTTTAATCTTCTAAGGGTACGGGTGAAGGGTATGAATCATATGTTGTCAATACTAGATGGGTAGGATGAGCCTTTAACTGGATAGTATGGGATCCAAAGGTTGAGGCTAGGATACAGGTGGATGGTACTAATCATATTGGAGGGTATAACTCGTGAGGGTAAGTCGTACCCCTAGGATGGGATTTTGTGCAACTTAAGTAGAGGTATTCTGGATATTTCCCCACATATCCTAATAAGGTCCCACTTCAAACCTATTTTTTAGGTTTTTTTACCCTATTATTCTATTCATTAACACTTAGAAAAACTTCTAAAAACTCTATAATTCTCTCAATAATTTTTTGGATAAGG
This sequence comes from Capsicum annuum, assembly GCF_002878395.1. Classification (NCBI taxonomy): domain Eukaryota; kingdom Viridiplantae; phylum Streptophyta; class Magnoliopsida; order Solanales; family Solanaceae; genus Capsicum; species Capsicum annuum. The sequence continues at coordinate 143,371 of NW_025833917.1, forward strand.
AAAACTAGGGTTTCAACTAGAGGATTGATTTAATGATTGTCTGGGTGATTTCTTTCCATCATCATCTTTGTTTAAGGCATGTTCTCTTCCATCATTGTTAATTCTATCTAAAGGCATGGTTTTATAAATGTTTTCATGACTTCATTGATTGTTTGATTTTGGTTTTAAAATATGAATTGGGGTTTTTAATATTAAATGGTTGATTATGGTTTCCTTATGATTTTAATTATGCTTTACATGCATTAATTGTGGTTTTGGATAATATAATTGTAGGAGAATGGTTAAATGGTAATTGAAATTGGTTTTGGTTATATTATGCCCCTAATATATTTAACAAAATGCCTATAATAATGTTTTCATTACATTGAGTATTTTTAGTGGAACTCTTGCTTGTTTTAAAACTTGGTAAAGAAATTATGCATGATTTACATGGCTTGGAAACGTAAATGTCTATGTGGTTATGATTGTGAGATACATGGAATCCCCCAAATGGTTTTATATGGTAAATAGAAGGGCACTTAGAACTCCTCTTAAATCTTTATATGGTTGGCTATGGATAGTATTGCAATTATGGTCGGTAAGATAATACTACTGCTAAATGGCCTTTGTTAATAAATAGTAAATGGATTCAGTAGTTTCTTGGTAATGGTTTTATTTGGTCTATAATGGAAGGATATGTAACAAAGATATGAAAGGTGGAGGTCCCAGAGGGACCAAAACTGGAAACTCATATTTGCCAATGTGAGGTTGGTTTTGGTGACCGTTTGCATGAAGTTACATTATATTTTGTGGGATATACTAGCCATCACAGGTTATTCTTCCCTGGTCATGTGGTTTTATGCACTGGGGCTCTTTCAATAGGGGGAGTTGAACCTATATAGCCTATGGATGAATTAGGATGACAAAGCTACAGAACCTAGGTAAAGGTTTTAATGGCATGCGAAACCCGGTCCTCTTTTTTGACATTATTATATATATAATTTTATTACTGTGTGCGTATGAATAGTTTTACTTGATTTTACAAATGCTATTATTTTATCCTTATACAGATATCATGCTAGCGTGTACCCGCTAACTCATCTACCGGCGGTTGTATGCCCACGCTATGCAGGAACCGGCCAATCTACTCCTCTTACATAGTGATTGACTTGGGGAACAACATTTGGACTAATATGGTGAGCTTCCATCCTTTTGGAAGGATCCATTTCATGTTATGGATATTTTTAGTCACTTTTATTTTATTTTGTATATTTTTTTGGCCATGGTTAGGGGCATGTCCTCACTGAATTTTATTACTCTTTTTGTTAGAGGCTTTATGGTACAGCAATGGGTTGGAAAGGGTGGGATCGGTATAGTTTTTGGCTTATGAATTGGAATAAGCTTGTGGTATGACATCATTTGTCATATTATTTATTGTTCCATCATATTTCTTTTTGGGATTAATTATATTATGTTTTGGAACATCTTTGGTTATGGCCTAGTTTATGTCCCTTATTTTTATATCAATTTTGTATGGTTGGATTATTGTTAAGGGATGGCTGGACTCAGTTGGGTTGGTCACGGTTGTTATCTTATCCCAGAATATTTATGTGAGTTATTACACTCTCTTCTACTATGCTTGATCTTTAGCCAACTCAAGACGGTGGTTAGAGGTTGAATTGGGTAATGGGGAAAGTCGTCGGTCCTTGTCGAACTTGGGATGCCTATTACGATAAGTCCCTTGGACAAGTGATATCAAGTTGGTATCATAGCTTAGGTTCATAGTCAATTGGGAGTCCATAAAGCCATGTTGAGTAGAGTCTCTTTTAGAGGTACGTAGCAGGCCACACTAAAAAAGGGAGAGACAACAAGGCATTTATGAATCTCACTTTCTTAGTATTCTATTTTCAAGCCTAAAGTCTCAGTCATTGAATCTTCTCTATTCCTTCTTTGTTCATCTTTTAGTTCATGCCTTGTATAACTGGAACAAAAAAAAATTCTTTAATCCCATCTTAGGTTAATATTGAAGGGGTGCGTCATACTTATAAGGATCATCTTTAATCTCACGGTCCCATCCCTGATATTTATAGAGTTCCACTGATTAATACTAGTCCTTCTAAAGGTGAGGTGATTAATGTTAAATTCCTTTAGTCTATTTATGTTATTTTTTAAATGGTCACTGCTCAGGCCGAGTAGGGTGCGACTGGTGCTTTGTCTGTTTAGGCTACAAGGTTGGCCAATTATGAAAATGGGTCCTTCCATTTTTTTAGAGTGAAGGTGGAACAGGATCCACAAGGATTTTTAAATGAAATTGAAAAGATATTTAGGGTAATGCAGGCTACTAATATGGAGTAGGGTAAAGTTTGCATCTTATCAGCTCAAAGATGATGCATATCAGTGGTATGAAGAGTAGGACAGGGATAGGGGTGATATGCAAGAATTGGTCTTATGGGATACTTTTTATAAGTCCTTCTTAGATTGGTTCTTTCCCTAAGAGTTAAGGGAAGAAAAGATGGAGGAGTTTGTGAACCTCAAGCAGTGGAGGATACCTGCCAAGGCATATTCTTTGAAGTTTTACCAATTGTCAAGGTATGCTCCTGATTTAGCGAATGACATGCAGGCAAGAATGAGGATATTTGCTTCTAGTTTAAATTAGGAATTGATTTTTGAGAGAAATACTACCTTACTTATTAATGATATGGACATCTCTAGGTTGACTATTCATATGTAATAGGTAGATGATGAGAAGAGAAAATAGGTGGAGTCCAGAGATAGAAATAGTAAGAGGATCAGATTTTCTGACAGGGAGATGCTCAATCTTAAGGCCATTGGGATAGTGGAAAATAGAAAAAAAAAGTGGGGGATTTCTGGTTCATTCTCCTCTGCTAGTGCTTCTTAATAGCCAAATGACAAGCGTCATCAAGGTGGTGATAATTTTTGGGCGCATGGTGCCCAATCTCAGGCAAGCAGAAGTCAGACAGTTTTTTCATACCCTCTTTGTCCATTTTGTTGTTGTCTTTATCCGTGTTATTATGATGAAGTAAAGGATAAATTCTTTAAGTATTTCCACACTAGCCATTGGCTCATGGATTTTCCAATTAATAATGTTGCCACGAGGGTGAATAAGATTCCTATTTCTTCATGTTCTACTCCTAAACCTAGTGGTGTTGAGTCTACTTCTATTAATGCTCTTGGTTCTAGTATTTATTGGAACAGGTTGTATGCTTTGGTGTCCCGATAGTAGTTCGAGGTATCACCTGATGTGGTTACTAGTAAGTTACAGCTTTTTTTTATGATGTATATTATTTGCTTGATTCGGGGTCCACTTTTCCCTATGTAACTCCTTATGTGGCTATATCTTTGGTTAAGATCTGGAAGTTATTTTAAACCTTTTTTTGTATTTCCACCCCAGTAGGAGACTCGGTTATTGCTAAGACAGTCTATAGGGGGTGTGTGGTATTTGTTGGTGGAAAGCAGACCATGGTTGATCTGTTTAAGGTATATATGGTGGATTTCGATGTCATTCTAGGTATCAATTGGTTGAACACTTGTTATGCATCCTTGGATTATTTGACCCATTGGGTTACCTTAAGATTTCCTGGTAAGCCAGCTATAGAATTGGAGATAGTTCTTTAGCTCCTAAGTGGAGATTTATTTCTTATCATTGAGATCGATGGTTAATCTCTAAAGGTTGTCTTTACCATATGGTCCAAGTTAATGATTTTAACTTAGAAGGTCCTTCTTTCCAGTCAGTACCATTATTGATGGAGTTTCCAAAGGTCTTTCTGGATGCTCTTCCTGGTGTTCCTCCGGATAGGAAAATTGAGTTTTGTATTGATCTAGTTCTTGACACTCATATAATTTCTATTACTCTATATAGAATGGCTTCGGATGAGTTGAGGGAACTCAAGGAGCAACTTAAGAATCATCTAGATAATGGTTTTATTCATCTTAGTGTATCTCTGTGGGGTGCACCGGTGTTTTTTAAGTGCAAGAAGGATGGTTTCCTTTGGATGTGCATTGACTATAAGAAGTTAAACAAGGTGACGATCAAGAATAAGTATCCTTTTCCAAGGATAGATTATATGTTTAAGCGTTGCAAGGTGCCAAGTTCTTTTCTATGATTGATCTTCAGTCTGGGTACCATCAGCTAAATATTAGGGAGGTGGATATCCCTAAGATGAATTTTCGTACTCAGTATGGCCAGTTTGAGTTTTCGGTAATGTCATTTGGGTTGACTAATGCTCTGGCGGTATATATGGATCTGAAGACTAAGGTTTTTCATCAGTATTTGGATATCATCATTATTAAGTTTATTGATGGCATTCTAGTTTATTCGAATAGTGGGGTAGATCATGTTAATCATCTCTGTGTGGTATTGTTGTAGACCTTAAAGGAACAACAATTGTATGCCAAGTTCTCTCAATGTGAGTTTTGGTTTAATGTTGTAACTTTCTTAAGTTATTTCTAGTTAAGGGATCATGGTGGATCCGCAAAAGGTTGAGAGGTGTCTTAGACCCACGACTCCATCCGATATTTGGAGCTTCTTGGGTTTAGTCAGGTATTAAAATGGTTGGTGGAAATATTTTCATCGATAGCCACTCCTTTGACTACGTTGACTCAGAAGAAGGTCAAGTTTTCTTTGTCGGATGCTTGTGATGGAAGTTTTGAGAAGTTGAAGGATAATCTAATTTTGGCTCTAATTAGACTTTTCTAGAAGGAAATAATGGGTTCGTGGTTTATTGTGATGCATCTCGGGTAGGGCTTGGTTATGTTTTCATACAGGATGGCAAGGTGTTTGCCTATGCTTCCAGGCAATTGAAAGTGCATGAGAAGAATTATCCTGCTCATGATTAGGAGTTGTTGGTCGTTGTGTTTTCTTTGAAAATATAGTGGCATTATTTGTATGGTGTTTAATGAGTGGCAATTTTACCACTCATTCGTACTCAGTTTTAGTGTACATTACCTTGTCTCAAATGAGTAGATGAGACATAATTGTGACTTAATACACTAATATCCACTCTTTGCAGGTATAGGATTTGAAAAGACAAAGAGAGGTGGATAGGAGCTTGAAATGATGAAGGAAGCAGAAAAAGTATAGCTGAAGACCTGCAATGAAAAAGACTCAGTTACCATAGTCGTAGTCAGTAAAGAGGTTTAATCAACCACGATCATAGAAGTCAATGGCGGTCGCGTAGTCGCGGTCGCAGCTAGACTTGCGCGATCGAGGCTAGGCGGAAGTGTTCAGGCGAAGGGAAAAACTGTAATTACACGTGTTGATCCCAATTTGAACAAAAAGACTCAAACCCTAATTTCATGTAATATTCATTTCTTCTTCCACAAATTTTTTTTAGGTTTTGGCTTGAGACTTTGTAGACTCCATTTTTTGAAAAGAAAATATTATGAATATTTTGGGTGAAGAATACATTGGAGACTTTCTAAGTGGAAGATTTTCTCACTTCCATTGTTGATATTGTGGTAGAGCAAAGTTTAAAATAACATTTTCTTAGATCTTCTACAACTTTGATTCAATGCAGATTATGGGTATATCTATGCTTGCTTATCTTAAGTGTAGGTAAATCTCCCTCTTGCAGTTATGTATGGATAGGGATTAAAGTGTGTGTGGATTCTGACTGTTAGCATCTATTTGGTTGTTCATGTTTGTGGGTTCTATTATCTCTATGTTATTTTGGTTAGGATTTGATAGGTGAAAGCTCCAAATACCCATATGGGTTTGATGAGTGAAAGCTCCAAGGTCTAGAAATTTTAATATAATCTTCGAAAAACAGAGTTTTGGGTGAACTTTAGGAATCCATTTCATCCTCAAAAGAGGTATATGGGGACCAAAGCAATGATAGACAATTATGTGTGTAGTTTGGTAAATTTTCACTATCTAAGACATAAGGGTAAATGTGAGGTTAACTATGCCATGGGTGTTATCCTAGAAATAGGGATGCCTTAATTGAGGTTGTGGTTGCTAATAGTTGAACACACCCATTGGGTATTCGAAAGAATCAATGGGTTAAAGTTCGGTGTTTTGTTGAAAGGCTAACATTAAAACCTATAACCAAGCCTACCCATATCTGAATTACTAAAGTGATGTTGATAATTTGCTCCCATATGTCACTCCCTTAGTAACTCATAATCCCAAGATTTGTGCATAATTGTTCAAACTCTAACTATTCATAGCCCCGAATTTACACTAGAAAAATCCAAAAAGAAACATTAGTGTAGGAACTCACTTCCCCCATTTTTGTTTTTTTAACATTTGTTTGAATTCAACTTGTATCTAGTGTTTTGAGTTAATTTGATCGCTAGTCACATTGTTCCTCGTAGATTTGACCCCGACTCCAAAGTTGGGTAACTATATTGACGATGACCGCCTTGCACTTAATTGATATGTAAGTTGAGCATTATCAAAATTGGTGTCATTGCCGGGAATAATTTGGCATATTTAGTTGTTTGAAATCTTAGTTACTTGTTTGAATTCAAACTTGTAAATATTTGTTTGTGATATGTCTTTGTAGGTAGATTTTATTTTATTTATACTTTTCTTGATGGCATCTTCTAACAAATATGAGTTTAGTGATTGGAAGTCATATCATGACCTCCCATGTTTATATTGTTACTGGCCACACTTCAGGAGAGATTGTAAGTATGCTCCTCGGGAAGATATTTTACCATCTCAATCGGATTGGGAGTATGGTTTTCCTATGAGTGGTCTTCTTCAAGGACATTGGGACGAGTGTCCAAACACCCCATCCGCCTATTATACTAATCAAATTACTAGTTCTTCCTATGATTTTATTAAGTCATATGATGAGAAACCGTAAGAACAATGTACCGAGTCCAGTAGCTGTGACCCAAGGTTACTAGCCACCTTGGATCGGGTAGATGCAATGGGGGAGAATATGGAATACATTTAAAAATATTGGACAAGTGTCAAAAAAGAGCTATTGGGCAAAGAAGAAAAACGTGAAACTATCCTTACCTTTCCTAATACTTAAGAAGAGTGTTATCATGACGAGAAACAAAGCTATAATGATGAGCTTGGTAGCGAAGATTCCTCAATGACTTCCCAATCATCCAACTCATATAGGGGATAAGAAGCCATAATAAAGGAAATGGTACTAGAGCCAAATGAAGAATTGATTCTAAATCTCTATGATAACTCTAGTTTAGTTTGGGGAAAGTATACTAAGTTGGATACAAGTACCAAATTAAGTGAAGGACCTCGTTCTAACCACTTTCCAACATTATGCTTATTGGATTGGACCAAAATCTATCTACCCAAGCTAATAATGAATGTTGGGGAGAAGGAACTCAATTATTAAATTTTAGACTTTGATATTCAAACGGAGCATACTGAGCCCCTCACATCAATGGCCAAGGAACTCAACTTTCGATGCACAAGGAATAGACTATTGACATACATGCTTTTACCCATGGAACAAACTAAAAAATTTGATGTGAAGTTGGGTAAAGGGTTCAAATATTCAAAATGAAAAGATGGAAGCTTTCTTGTCATTTCTCTACATCTTCCATGTTTCATCTTGAAAGATTTGAATCTTTTGTCCCTCTGTCGTTCACTACATGGTGAACAAAATCTGGGATGGAGGTTCAAATCTTCTAAGTAGAGATAAAAAGGGAGGAATGGAGGTGTCGTGTTGCGACGTTAAACTAAGTTCTAGATGGGAGGCGACCCATCATGCCATGAAAAGTGGCCCATATCCTTTTATTTACGTATGCTAGGGTAGATTTTAATTTTTGTTGTTGTTTGCGTTCATGCATAGTCCTAAAGTATTTGATCATAGGGGCATTTTTATTGAGTTTTGACATAAGGGATGTGAGAATTTGGTAAATGGACTAAGCAGGGCATACAGGAACCCTTGGTCTGAGTTATCGTGACCCACTCCATGGCCCCACAATCGCAGAGACCATGTAACCGCAATCGTGTAACTTGGACTGCGATCACAGTTAGCTTTAATTAAAAAGATCATGCAAATTCCATGCACCCATGAACCTTGGTTTCAAATTTTCTCATAATCTCCCTCAAATTTGTGGCCTCTCAAGAGCATCCAAGGATTCATTTTAAACCTTTTGCATTGGTCACCTGGTATGTAGTCTCAAACTCCCCTCAGTTCACTATTAGTGTAGACTTAGGATGTGTAGCTAGAAATGAGCTTAAAATAGTGTTAGAATGCCAATGTTATGCTTGTTTATAATTATAATTATGGTGCAGATGTAGGGTGACTACACATCATTTGGGGAAGAATTGAGTACCTAAATTCCAAACTAGACTAGTTATAATTGATGTGTATGATAGGTGTCCATTCATTGCCAAAGCAAGTCCAACATGAATTCCTTCAAGTTTGGGACTGCAATTTTTCTAGATAGGCTTATATTTATCTGATCATGATATTTTACACCTAGTTGGAAGACAAAGTTAGTGTTAAGTTCGTGTCTTTTGAGTAATGGCAGAGCTATTGGTTGTGGTCTCAGGTATTGCGAACGCAGTCCTGATGATCGATACCACAATAGCGCGATCACCATACATGAGGACAACTGTCTAGAGAAACCAAACTTTTTGCACATCTATTTTTCACCCCCGGATCTCCTAAAATAGTGCCACATATACTTTTCTTGTTAATCTAGCATACGTTTTGGCTTTGAAATATTAAAAATGGTCCGAAGTGTCCTATATTCAGGTACTCAGCTGTAGAATAGGAGACTTAGACAAATCCAGAGCCTTGCTTCTGGAAAGACACTACCAGTATTAGAAGAAACTCTCAAGGTCTAAGCTACACCTAGAACTTAGTATTTCTATGGACAAAGCCCCAGTGAAGTTCCCAAAATTCTTTGATAGAATTTCCGCTATCAGTGAACATGCTCCAAGACTACCCCAGGATCCAAGAGAATCCTCCACTACTTGCCATTCATATGCGACTTAGTCCAACTATGAAATATATAAGGAGGTGCTAAAAAATCAAGATGCTAGGGTCACCAAATTGGAAAGAGCATATTTGACCTTGGCAATATCACACAGGATCCTCCGGGAGTCACAAAAAAGGTTGTTAAGGATGAAATAGAAGAGAGAAACTCTTCACCAAGATGTGGAGAGGGGTAAAATAAATCTTCAAGGTGCTTAAGCCTACAGAGCATCTACCTTCATTGAGGAGAAACAGTGATGATCGAGCCACTGCTGAGAGATCTGGTGTTAATGATGGTGGAGATAATACAAGGTATACCAGAGATAATGAAGTGGATTCAGGGAGCATCCTTTACTTTTACCTTACTAACTAGGCAGTGGGGGAACTGCCAACTTTCCACTTGGGGGTGCCTATCCCTATATTTGTACTGCTTGGATATCCTGGAGTAGTGTTTTTTATGACACTGTGGATATTATTTGTATTATATTTTGAGATTCTATATTTTGGGTACTCTACCGGTTTCCACGCTTTATGAATTATCATGTTTTTGTTCTACTTTTAGTATTCTTTTGATTTAATTTTATTTTAATCTTGTTGATGCATGATTAGCTTTTTTCTATGATGGATTGAGTGACGACAGTTTTAAAGGAAAAGAGCTGTATTTGGGTTTGAGGCATAAATGCAGAGAAATTCTGAGTATCCGTAGCATAAATGTCGAAAAATACAAAGAAATTCTGAGTACCTGTACCATTTTATTTTGTAAAATTGGGATCATTTTTTTTACAACTATGGTGAAGTCTTAGTAGCCATATGGTTAGTTTGCCCATTTTGAGAAAAGATGTTAGACTAAGGCTTTGGTTGTAGCCATAGTTTAGCAAATTGTCCATGATGCTATTGAAGAGCAAACAATTTCTTCCCCCTCCCCTCTAAATTTTTAAAAATCAAGGGCATGGACGTGAACAATGTGCAACAAAACTTTTTCTCTTCTTGTGACTTCATAGATTTTGACTTGTAGATAAGAAATAGACACTCCATGATTGTTTCCATTGGGAGGAACATTTGAGCTCCCTTAACAAATATTACATGCCATATGTAGTGAGCTACTTGTTATTTATCTCTTGTACACTTGTGTTATCTAGAACTTGTCCCATTAGTCTTTCCTAACTAATTTTTATTGTACATGGTTGAAGAAATGATCTGAGGACTTCTTTGTAATTTTGGAACCCACTCTTAACCTGAAAAGGCTACCCATACATAATGAAAATCCCTAGTTACCCACTTTGATCTTTTGGACCTTTCTTTGGCAAACACATTATAAACCGTGAACTATTCTTTTATCCCTCTTTTGAACCATAGCCTTCTTGAACTAGAAAATGCAATGTGAGGCTAAAAGCCTAAGTTCGGGGTGGTAAAGTTCGATGGAAGTGAGTTTGGGACCATAAAGTATTAGTGACACAACAACATTTTAGTCCTCTTGCCACTCTTGTAAAGTTTGGCCTAAAATAGCAGAAAGTGTGGCCTTTGATCAATGGCTACACTTTCAGACTTTAGGCAACACTTTTTGGGGGTGTGCTAAAGAGGCGTAACCTTTGATCAAAGGCTACGCTTTGCAGCTTATCATTGGCAACAATTTTATTTGATAAAGCTACACTTAGAAGTGTTGCCTTTGTATTGCTATTGGGCACGCTTCACAAGTGTAGCCTTTTATAGTACCTCTATAACAACACTTAAAAATCGTTGCCTTTATTTTATTATTGGGCATGCTTCACAGGCGTAGCCTTTTGTAGCACCTCTATAATCACACTTAAAAAACGTCACCTATTCTTTATTACTAGCCACACTTCAAAATCGTAGCCTTTTATACATCCTCTATGACAATACTTATCAAGTGTAACCATATTTTAGCCACACTTTTGAAATGTAGTAATATTGCCTAAGATTTTATAGTTCAAGCCACATTTTACACCGCATTAGGCATATAAAATGTTAGTACATAATTTCTAATTGAAAAATAATTATTTTGATCGAAATGTATACATCACTAAGCACATTACATAAGCATACATATATATATATATATATATATATATAATCTCACGCACCAATTAGCTAATTAATAATTGAAATGCATAGATCTGATTTCAAAATAACATTTCTTTTACATACTAATTAGAAAACAACATTATAAAAATTTGTACCAAGTTCCACACAAAACCCAATGTATATAAAAGTATATCAAAATATTTCGAAAATTCATCATTCACTTTAATCTAGATAAGTTGTGTTGTAGCGTCCATCATTCAAATTTGATCCCTGCATTGATCCTACACATTTATAATGAAACAAAAAATTAGGCATACGGTGGGTGAAGATCATAAAAACAACAAACACTGAATCCGTTACAAGATTAGGCATACGGTGGGTGAAGATCTTAAAAACAGGTGACAGCTATGTACAAAAGTTCAAACAATAAGTTGTTTTCATGAAAATCAAACAAATGCAATAGCCTAACAATAAAATCACACACATTAATCAAGGATTAACATGTCTAGGAATTTTTTCATTAATCCATGAACAGGATCTATACATCTCAATCGGAAAAGAATTGAGAGAAAAAGAAAGTACACTGAAGATGTTGAAGTGAATCAAGTTTCACAAGCTAGAAAATATACTAACACAATGCCATTTTTCGAGGAAACATCAAATATAATTTTATTGGAATTCAAACAATATATATCTAAATGTTTATAAATTTGAGAGAAGATTGTTGACTGCAAACTATAGCAGCATAATATTAAAGAGAGACCCAATATGTTGCTTTAGCAACCATACACGCATCATTGTATTATTAACCATCCTATGTTGAAGAAGGATTCAGTCCAACAACAAACCCATTGTAATCCAACAAGTGGGGTCCGGGGAGGGTAGAGTATATGCAGACCTTACCCTCATATTTGCGGAAGTAGAGAGGTTTTTTCTTATAGATATCATAGTTTTAACCATCATATGTATGAAGTATTCAACCCACAAATAAAAAATAAAGCTTACTTCAGAATGAGTTTTTGAATTCTCATGATCATTTACAGACTGCTCTATCATTCGTTTCAATGTACTCATACTAAGTGAAATCTCTCCAGCAAGCATCTTGACTTGCTCAACGAGGAGGTCCATCTGAACTGACAATGAAACCGCTCCCTATGTTCAACAAGAAAGACAAACAAAATATTAAAAGTTGAAGGAATTGCCATTTGATATGTAATGGAAAATATACATTACATAAAAAGTAGTCATCTGAAAGAAAAAGTACTAATGCAAAAGACTAGATTTGAAAGAAAAGTAATAACTTCTCAATTGAGTCAATCCAAAGATAACTTGTGAACATAATCCAATGTAAGTATCCAAGAAAGTTTGAAAATTCATTACTTGAAACTAACATATAAATATCAAAAATTCAAACTCCATGCAAGGACAAGGACCTTTGCTATCAGAGTAAACATTAAACTACAGGTGGATCAAAATATAATTTCAAATTAAGAAGTCTCCTCCTTTAGAAGGTCTTAAGAAGGAGGAAACATACAATCGAAAGCCCTAAACAATTGACAATTTAACCAGCCTGACTTGAGTCGATAATCACACTGCAAGCTTTTGAGATATCATCATTCAACTTGCTAGAAGATCTTTCGTGGTTGAAATCAGAAGTCTCTGATGAAGCATCTCTTTGGATCTTGCTGTCTATGGGCACAGAACCATTCAATTTCTAATGCAAAGGGTGAAAAATAAAAAGATTAATTTAGGAAATAGATCTTATCCTTGAAGGTGAAAATAAAAGATGATTCTATATCACTATATGCGTACACTCCACCCTTCCAAGACCCTACTTGTGAGACTACACTGGGTATGTTGTTGTTGTTGTTGCTCAGGGTAGATGCCAGAAAATTGGATACAAAATAGTAATAGAATGCAACAGAAACAACAAAAACTTAATTTAGGCTCTTGAAAGAGAGTCCCAGTCTTAAAATCCCTATATAGATGATAAGGAGAGCAGTTCTAATAAATAAACATTTTCAACACGCAAAGCAACTTAAAGGAGGAGGAAAAAGTCTTGCAAATAGCAAACACATCGGATGTCCCTAAAATCCAAATTCAGAAATGATTACCTAGAGTTCTAGTGGGCAAATAATAGGAAATAGAAACAGAACTCTAAGATAAATAGAGAGGGAAGTTTGCATCATCTTTAGAAGAAAACCGACTCTCAGTAATTGAATTCTTCGAAGAAACAAGGATCAATTAAGTTAGCTTCTGTATCCGGCTCAGTAGAGCAGCCTTGGCATCCTTCTCCTCTTCCAACCTTGACTGTATCTTCACTTGTCCCTCTTCCAACTTTGAAAAGATTGTTAATAAATAACATAACATAACCAATTACACCCTATGATCGAGCCACTAAACATTCAAATCTCTCTTTTCTGGTCCATTCCAAGACAATTGACACTTTTTCATTATTGAAAATCATTAATTTAAAATTGTCATTTTTCCCTTAATGACGTGCTATTGTAGAATGGACATAAACTCTTTGACCACAAGATACAAAGGTATTTTGGGGATGTTAATGGTTTTAGCTTATGCGTCAAAAGTCTCTCATCTTTCTTAAACTATTTGATGAGACAAACTCCGTCATATAAAGTTAAACGGACAGAGTACATACCTGTTGTTTCAAGGTTATAATTTCATCATGATTGACTCCTACAAGCATTCCCCTTATTAGATGAACAAGCTCTTGCTTGAGAGAAGATATCTCTTTTTAATATTTCTTGATCAGTAATTTCTCATCAATAATCTAAAAGCAAGATAATCAGTATTCAGCCTTCAATACAACAATTCCATAAAACTAAAAATTCAGATAAGCAAACCTTGATGCGAGATGCATAAATCTCGACATGCTTAGCCTTGCTTGCAAACTTTAACATATTATGTGATTCTTCCATATTGCTTGAGGTAGGAGTAACAGTGCATATAAGCTACATTTAAGAAAGGAGCAGAAAATTATTCATCTCTTCAATGCACTTCATGCCAAGTAGCATCAGATAAGATGTGTCTTATAAAAGACAACAAAGGCTAAGAGGCAAAGGATGCACATCCAACAGGACAGAGCAGCAGTTTCATAAGGTAAATAGAATGGAAATGCAAGACATGTGCTTAATTGCACTCACAGAAACATGTCCACGTCCTCTAAGTGAAGATTGTAACACGTAAGTTTAGAATCTCGATATGGAACATGAGATGCCTTCCCTTTACTTAATTTTCCAATGACCTTAAAAACAACAACATACCCAGTAAATTCTCACCAAGTGGGTCTAGGCAGGGTAAGTGTACTCAGTCCATACCACTACCTTAATGTGAGATAGAGAGGTTGTTTCCGTTAGACCCCCGGCTCAATATAAAGCAATCTAGGATAAGATACGGAATAGTACTAGAACAAGATACAATTGAAATTAACATATTCAATAATATCCAAAGCACGACACTCCAAGTATACACCACAACATACAACATCCTAACTCAGACTACTTTCTACCCTAATTCACCGCCTCCACTATATATATCTATCTATATATATAGGGAGAGAGAGAGGGAAAGGTGCAGCGACAAGATAAGAGAACAAAAGAGACATGGTATCTTCGGTTACTATTATCTGAGCACCTAAAGAGATACAGCAATAATGTCATTAAGCCTTCCAATTGAGCTCTATAATGGAGCACATAGCATCTGATAAACAACCCTCTTCAGCTTCTTGAGCTCTTCACGACATGATCCCCTCAACAAGACCTGCAAATTATGGAATGAAAGGATAAGTAACCCTATAATTCTAACTCTAACCTCTTGATCAAGGTAAAATAGCATTTCATCGTCAATTATGTGTTATAGCATGACTGAAAAATAGAAGCCCTTACTGGTAAAAAAAAAAAGAACATGAAAAGTACATATTGAGTGATGAGGGAACCCCATTGAAGTTTCACATTACATTTTAACCAATGTTCGCAATGTTATCATAAGTGAAATGCTTAAACATCAATTGTTTCCTGGATTTAAAGCTTAAAGCTCAAAGAGCCAGTAAAGTATGTGGCTTTTGTATCTGCAATGCAAGAAATTATAACTATAAACTCACCAAAATTTTTCTTGGACATAGAAAATGAAAAATGAATGGCGATTAATTCAAATATATAAAGTGAAAACCCTCTTATTTAAAGTCCACAAACAAATTTTAATCTCTTAATCAAATGTAAAATAATAATTCAAATTTCCACCTCAAATTTAGTGATTAGAAGGCAAAAGTACAAATGCTACAAAATAAATTATCCTAAATGTCACAAAACAAAAATACTATAAGGGAAAAATCCACTGATTGTACATTGTGTATCAAGATCAACACAGACAACGATTAATGGAGACCATCATAAAAGTAGTGCTTTAGGGGAACGTTACACATTGAATGGAGTAAAATACAAGAAGACCAACCATTATGCATGATTAATCATACTTGGAACTTTAAAGTATTAGAGTTGCAATTAACAAATGATGGACTCTAGGAGTGGGGGAAAATATCGTGCTACCTAAATGCCTTGGACAATCATTTAGAGATTTTGATGGCTTCTTGTTCAACTGGTTGGCATGTTCATTCTCTTCAGAGACCTTTTCTAATTGAAAGAGTTCATAGTGTCCCAATTTTGTTGTGTCTATGTTATCAATGGATGGGGTTATTAGACCGCACCAATACACCTGGATACTCGCTCTAGCAGTGGAGCCTTAATGTTTAACACCAAAGAGATCCTTTTGCCAATACAAGCTCCTGGGCATATGAAAACACTTTCCTCCACAAGTAGCACATTAGGATGATGAGCCTCTATTCTTTAAACGATCATCTTGAGTTGCTCCTTTTCCTATTAGGATAATATTACATTACAAATGTGTTTCTATTTGATCTTATCTCATCACTAATAGATTAAAAAATCAACTAAAGACCTGTTGCAATAAGATGTCATAAGATGCCAACTGATTGGCAACTCTTTGGTACTCAAGTGCTCCTCCTAAGATAAGTAATCGGGCATTTGTGCTGTGAAGTCATGCGCATGTGTTTGACATTCTTAGTACAAATTAATCCTTTAACAAGGGTGCTGCATTCAACCAAAACTGAATCATGATTCTAACTAAATAAGCCTAAACCCACATATTTTCACGTGATAAAGAAAATGTTAATTTTTAATGTTAGTGTGGTAAGAAGAGAAAATCTTTACCTTTTACTTCGGCTTCCTGAAGCTATGCACTTAACCTTAACCTAATCAACTGAATCCATGTTGCCTCCTTTACTAGTATTGGGCTTCAGATAATTTGCAGCTTGCGATGCTAGTGATGTAACTATGTCAAGCCAGCCATCAGCAATGCTTTCTTTCCCAAAATGTATAATTCTCCTTGCAATAGCTGTAAGACGAGAGCCCTAAAATGACCATGTACAACAGCTTGTAATGGTTCCTTGTGATCCACCTGTTGTTTATCCTTTGCAGGGAAAATACTGAAAAGGCTCTGACTTGAAGAGAATGTAGCAACTGTCTCTCCAATTTCATCTTTGTCAACATCATATCTGAAAAAATAAGAAACAAATGCAATCATACAATTGAGTTGTATCAGATGGTTTACATTCTAAAGTTTAACATTCCTAAAAGTGGGAAGTTCTCTCTCTCTCAACGCACGTTAGCATGCTGCTAGTGTTTGTTGGAGATGATGGCAAAGAGCTGAGGACGACCAAAATTGCAGAAGACTAAGGAACATCTACAAGATCTTGGGTAGAATCAATTGAAAAATGACAAGGTGACTCAAGCATTAGTTCATTCATCTACCATGCAAAGACTTCTGCCCTAAGCCTTCTCTACATTACCAACTCCATTCCCAACAAAGATGATCCATTCTGAATCTTTGAGCCAGGAGTTATTTGGTTGGTATTCAGGATTCCACCTTCAAACGCTCCTACTACTAGAAATGTCTCTCAATTCTAACAACATTGTATAATCCCTCATCTTTGAAACCTCTACTCCGATGCATTCCTCCTTGACCTGCCTACCTAGCCAGGCAACAACTCATCTCTCAACTCTCTTGGACCTTGATTGTCTGTTCTGCCTGATATTAACCAGTATAATTATTACAGGAAAGTGGCTTTTGAGCGTAGAGAGTCATTGTACAATACTTCCAATTCCTCTATATAATAAACTAGCAGCAAAGGGGTGGAAACTTTACATTTTGGAGGAACACATTTGGCAACAAATCACAACCCCTAACACTCTGAGGTCAAGCTCTTGATGTACACAATTAGACTTCCCCAATTTTGATACCAAAATTATACCAAAATCCAGATCACTAAAAACCCCAAATCAATCAAATCCTAAATTCTAATTTTTACTTAATTTCAATATCAATGGCAATATATAATGGGAATTTGTGGCTTCAACAAATAATCAGCATCCAAGATATATTTAATTTAAAGAATTACGACCAACATCATTGGTACGAAGAGTATGAAACGATGGGTTTTCAGCAATTACCAGATTTGGATGGTGCTGAAAGTATCGGTATACAGTTGGAGGATAGTGGGGCTGTATCAATTACAAGATGCGAATAAAACTCCTCAGTCGGTACGAAGCTGCAGAGTCCTCTAAGGACTGCTTCAGTGAAGACTCTAACTTAGTGTGGATTTAAGCCAATTGATAACCACCAAAACTGGAACCAAATCAACCTTTATTAAACACAGATCTCAAAAGGATCGGCCCTATAAACAACGGTAATTATTTGAGCATCTACGAGATAATAAATGAAAAAAAACGCAAGGGGAAAAATGGATTTCCTGCTTGGTACATTACCAGTGACTCTAATTGTACTTTAGAGAAGCAAAAGGGTAACAATCGATGAGAACACCGATGCTTCAATTTTCACCAACACCGATGAGAATAAACCCTAACATTTCTCTTCAAAATGGGACATTAAAATTGAGAATAACGTCATCCTGTTTTAAGATTTTTATTTTTATTTTTTTCGAGTAATTAGAAATTAAAGGGAATATAATATTCTGATATTAAAAATATTGGAGGAATATTACATTTTGGTGTAAATTTTATAAAAGTGTATAAGAAAACACTTATAAATTGTTGCTTTAAAAAAAAAAAAATGGCCAAATTTTAAAAGGGTAGCCATATTTGTAAAAGGTGTTGTCAATTATATAATGGCAACGCCTACGAAGTTTAACTTATAGCATTAAAGAGCACGATTTACAACTGTTGTTAAAATTATTGTGGTTTAAAACTAAAACTTAAGGCTACATTTTAAAAGTGTGCCCAAGAATATTTTAAACAACACTTTAAAAGTATTGTCGAGATTTAGTGTGGCCTTAGGTAAAAAATGTTGTAGTGTGATATGTCAAATGAGCCTTAAGTGTTGAAAATCAATGTTTAGAAAAAGAAAGGATCTCGTAAAAGAATGAATTGCACAAAAGTGCAAGAAAGTGGAATTAAAATAATAGTGTGAACAAAGGAAACAAAAGATAGGCTTTAAAAAAAGGGAAGAAATAAAGAAGGGTGGTCCTTAATAGAAAGAGAAGGACCGTAAAGAGTGAAGTAGATGTTTAAGGTAGGGTCGAACAATGTTTTTCCAAAATGATATCTTTTCCTAATCCGAACCTACATTACAAACTTAGAAAGTCCTTTGAGATCTCCGACTATTTACTCTTAGAAAAAGAAAGATCGTAAAGAGTGAAGTAGATGTTCAAGGTAGGATCTAACAATGTTGTTCCTAAATGATATCTTTCCCTAACTGGAACCTACATAAAAAAACATAACATAGAAAGTTCTTTGAGATCTCCGACCATTTACTCTCTTTGTAGTGGATATTGAATATAGGGGCAAGCCTATGGCATGACACTTGTTATATTAAGATTTCTTTTGTGGATGGGACAATTTTGCACTTAAAATTTCTTGTTACTTGTTCGATAGGTTGGTTTATGAAACTTTTCTTTCTTATGAGATGGGCAAGCAAAAAAGTTGAGGTGAGTGATTTTTGTCACCTCCCAGATAATGAGGCAAGTAGAGTATGGTTTAGTTTTAGTCAAAAGGTGAGCCACTTCTAGAGTATTGGTCTTTGTTGCTTGATTGCTCTTCAAATTCTTATGCATTCACTGAGTATTACATGTTATAATGAGTAGGGTTGGGAAATTAGCGTAGCACATATGCAATGAGCTACTTGTGGTTATAATTCAAATCAAAATTGCTATGACCTTTAAGGCATAAAGGTGGGCATAAATAATTATGTCTCTTGGTGTAAGGTAGTGTTGTTTGAGGACAAGGAAATGCTTTAAGTTGGGGGTGTTGATGAGTGGTGATTTTACCACTCATCTGCACTTAGTTTTTGTGCACATTACCTTGTCTCAACTGAGTAGGTGAGACATAATTGTGACTTAATGCACTAATATCCACTCTTTGAAGGTATAGGAATTGAAAATATAAAGAGAGATGGATTAGATCTTGAAATGATCAAAAGGGAGTAGAAAAAGTGCAGCTGAAGACCTACAGTGAAATAGCCTTAGTTACCGTGGTCGCGGTCCATTGGCCGCAATCATGGTCAATAAAGAGTGTTGATCAACCGTGACCGCAGAAGTCAATCGCGGTCGCGTAGCTGCAGTCGCAGCAAGAATTGCACGATCGCGGCTAGGCGAAAATGTTCAGCCCAAGGTAAGAACTGTAATTACACATGCTGATCGTAATTTGAATAAAAAGACTCAACCCTAATTTCATGTATTATTTATTCCATCACATTCCTTCTTCCCCAATATTTTTTTAGGTTTTGGCTTGAGACTTTGTAGCCTCTATTTTTGGAGAAGAAAATATTGTGTAAATTTTAGGTGAAGAGTACATTGGAGACTTTCTAAGTGAAAGATTTGCTCACTTTGATTGTTGATATTGTGGGAGAGCCAAGTTTGAAATAACGTTCGCTTAGGTCCTTTACAACTTTGATTCAATGGAGATTATGGGTATATCTATGCTTGTTTATCTTATGTGTAGCTAAGTCTCCCTCATGGGGTTATGTGTGAATAGGGATTAAAGTGTGTGTGGATTGTGATCGTTAGCATCTATTTGGAAGTTCATGTTTATGGGTTCTATTATTGTTATGCTATTGGGATTTGATGGGTTAAATATCCAAATGCCCACATGAGTTTGATGAGTGAATGATCCAAGCTCTAGAAAATTCAATATAATCTTCAAAAAAAGGATTTTGGGTGAACTTTAGGAATCCATATCATCCTTGAAGGAGGACTATGTGGACCAAAGAAATGATATACAATTATGTATGTAGTTTGCTAAATTTTCTCTATCTTAGATATTAGGGTGAATGTGAGGTTTACTACGCCATGTGTGTCATCCTAGAAGTAGGGATGCCTTGATTGA
Organism: Capsicum annuum; assembly: GCF_002878395.1. NCBI lineage: Eukaryota > Viridiplantae > Streptophyta > Magnoliopsida > Solanales > Solanaceae > Capsicum > Capsicum annuum. The sequence continues at coordinate 163,757 of NW_025833917.1, forward strand.
GGGTGTGGTTGATAACTATTGAACATACCCATTAGGTATTCAAAAGAATTAATGGGTGAAAGTTTGGTGTTTTGTTGAAAGGATAACATCAAACCTATTACCAAGCCTACCTATATTTGAATTACTAAAGTGATGTTGATAATTAGCTCCCACATGTCACTCCCTTAGTAACGCATAATCCCAAGATGCATGCATAATTATTAAAACTCTAATTATTCGTAGCCCCAAATTTACACTAAAAAATTCCATAAAGAAATATTAGTGTAGTAACTCACCTCCCCCATTTTATCTTTTTGTAACATTTATTTGAATTCAACTTGTATCTATCATTTCGAGTTAATTTGATCGCTACTCACATTATTCCTCGTGGATTCGACCCCGACTCAAAAGTTGGGTAAATATATTGACGACGACCGCCTTGCACATAATTGACATATAAGTTGAGTGTTACTAGTGTTCACATGGCTATCTTTCTGATCATAAGAGTCTATAGTATGCATTCACTCAGAAGGAGCTTAATCTCGTGCAAAGGAGATAGCTTGAGCTTCTCAAGAAATATGATATGAGTCTTTAATACCACAAAGGTAAAGCTAACATGGTTGTTGATGCTCTTAGCAGATTATCCATGGGGTGTTTGGCTCATGTGGATTAAGGAAAGCGGGAATTAGTGAAGGATACCCGCTTTGCTAATATTAGAGTTCGTCTCTTGGACTCCAAGGATGGTGGTGTAATGGTGCAAGAAATTGTTCGATCATCTCTTGGTTCGAAGATTAAGGAGAAACAAGTTCTAGATCCTATCTTGATGTAATCCAAGAGTGATGTTGGTAGGCAAAAGGTAATGATGTTTGAGATAAGATGTGATGGTACTTTATGGTACCAAGGAATGTTGTATGTTCCTTATGTCGATGGGTTATGATAAAAGGTTTTGGCAGAGACTTATGAGTCTCGCTATGTTGTTCATACCGAATCGACTAAGATGTATCATGATCTTAAGGAGATCTATTAGAAGAATGGCATAAAGAGCGATGTGGTTGATTTTATGGCCAAGTGTATGGTGTGTCAATAGGTTAGGTTTGAGCACATGAGGCCAGGAAGGTCGTATCAAGAAATTGATTTCCCTGAATATAAATAGGAAGTGATCAATATGGATTTCGTTACTGGTCTTACTCGATCTTGGAACAAATATGATTTGATTTGGGTCATTGTGGATGGGATGACAAAGTCTTTGCACTTTTTGCTAGGGCGAACTTCCTTCTCAGTAGAGGATTATACGAAGCTATATCTTCAGGAGATTGGGAAGCTACATGGGGTACCAATTTTGATTATTTTTTATTATGGCACGCAGTTCACATATCACTTTTGGTGATCTTTTAAGAGAGGGTTGGGGATTTAGGTAAGTCTGAGTATTACTTTTCACCCGCAGATAGATGGACAAGCGAAAAGAACTATTCAGATATTGGAGGATATGATTCGGGCTTGTATGATTGATTATAGTGGTAATTAGGTTGAGCATATAGCTTTTGTGGAGTTTTCTTACAACAATACCAATCATTCTAGTATTGGTATATCCCCTTTTTAGGCATTTCATGGTAGGAGGTGTAGATCTTCTATTTGTTGGTTTGAGCTTAGTGAGGCGGACATGTTTTGTCCTGACATGGTTTACCAGGCTATAGAGAAATGAAGGTTATTCGGGATAGGCTTAAGGCTACCCAAAGTCACCAAAAGTCTGTTGCGAATGTTAGGCATAGAGACTTGGAGTTTGAGGTTGGGGATAAGGTCTTCCTCAATGTATCTCCCATGAAGGGAGTGATGCGGTTTGGCAAGAAAGGAAAGCTTAGTACCTAGTATGTTGGTCATTATGAGATTTTGCGGTGAGTTGGTAATGTGGCTTATGAGCTGAAGTTGCCTTTTTTTAGCCTGGTTTATCTGATCTTTTATGTTTCCTTGTTGAGCAAGTGCATTGGTGATCCGTCTTCGGTTGTTCTTTTTAAAGTATTGGGTCTCATGGATTCTGTGTCTTATGAGAAATCCCACTTAAGATCATAGATAGGAAGTTTCATCGGTTGCGGACCAAGGATATAGTTTCGGTTAAGGTTCTGTGGCGGAACCATAAGGTGTAAGAAGCTACATGGTAAGTGAAGGAAGAAATGAAGTCCAAGTATATGCATCTATTTTCTGCTCTTGGGATTCGGAAGAAGGTATATGTCTTCAACACATCTTTATGTTCTAAGTTTGTTAAAGGAAAGATGAATATCTTTGTATCTTTATTTTACAACTTTGATAAAGATTGGTAATATATTTGATAATGCAAATCACTCGTGCGTGCGGTTACCCCTATCTTATCCGTTATTAGGGGATGAATGTTCCTAGTAAGGGAGACTATAACAGCTTGGGTTTATACCCTTAGAAAATTTCCTAGAATTCTTATCTCTGGACCTAATATGACTCATAAGTACGAGCCATAAGTTGGTGTACCGATGGTAAGGTCCAATAGTATGCTGACCAGTGTTGGTTGGTGGGATAGATTTTTGTTACTTGAATGGATACAACTTAGGGTTACAAGTTATATTGGTGGGTACATACCATTTGGTACCTTAACTTAATCTTAGACTTTGGTTACATAGGTTGGATCTAAGTACGAGTGGCTCACCATGAGCCGTAAGATAGGGTACAAGTCGTATCCTAGACTTATATGGTCGATAGTGTCCAAATCTTTCTTGGGTTTAATCTTCCAGGGGTATGGGTAAAGGGTACGAATCATATGCAGTCAATACGACTTGGGTAGGATGAGTCTTATACTGCACAGTTTTGGATCCAAAGGTTTAGGCTAGGATACGAGTAGAGGGTTAGACTTATGATGGTCAGTCGTACCTCTGGGATGGGATTTCGTACAACTTAAATGGGGGTATTTTGGACATTTTCCCACTTATACTAATAAGGTCCCACGACTTCTAACCTACTTGGGAGGTTATTTACGTTATTATTCCATTCATTAACACTTAGAAACTCTTCTAAACTCTATAATTCTATCAAAAAACTTTTGGGCAAGGAAAGTTAGGGTTTCAACTAGAGGATTGATTTGGGACATGTCTTGGTGATTTCTTTCTGTCATCATATTGGTTTAAGGCGTGTTCTTTTCCCTCATTGTTACTTCTATCTAAAAGCATGGGTTTCTGAATGTTTTCATGACTCTATTGATTGTATGATTTTGGTTTTCAAATATGAATTGGGGTTTTTGATATTAAATTGTTTATTATGGTTTTCCCATGGTTGTAATTAGGCTTTATGTGCATTAATGATTATATTGGATAAGATGATTGCATGGGAATTATTTAATGGTAATTGGAATTGGTTTTTGTTATATTAAGCCCCTAATGTGTTAGACAAATTGCCTATAATAATGTTTTCATTGCATTGAGTATTTTTAATGGAACTCTAGATTGTTTTAAAACTTGGTAAATGAATTATGCATGGTTTACTTAAGTTGGAAAGGTAAATGGATAAATGGCATTCTTGTGGGATACATGGAATCCCCCTAGTGGTTTGATAGGGTAAATGGAAGGGAACTAGGAAGTGCTATTAAACCTATATATGGTTGGCTATGGATAGTACTTGTAAGTATGGTCGGTATAACGATACATCCACTAAATGACCTTAGTTAATAAATGGTAAATAGATTGATTGGTTTCTTGGTAATGGTTTTAATTGGATAATAATGGTGGGATATGAAGCAAATCCATGGAAGGTGGAGGTCTCGGGGTGACTAAAACTAGAAAATCATATTTGCCGATGTGAGGTTGGTCTTAGTGACTGTGTGCATAATGTCACACTATATTTTGGGTGATGTACTAGTTATCCCAGGTTTTTCTTCCCTTGTCGTGCGGCTTCAGGCATTGAGGCCCTTTCAGTAGGGGGATCTGAACCCATATAGCCCATGAGTGGATTAGGATTGCAAAGCTACACAACCCAGGTAAAAGTTTTAATGGCATGCTAAACCCTTTCCCCTTTCCCAGCATAGTTATATATATAAATGTATAGTTGTGTGTATGTGGGTGGTTTTGCTTGGTTTTATAAATGGCATAATTTAATCCTTATCCTAAGATCATGCAAGCATTCACCTACTAATCCATCTACTGGCAACTGTATACCCATGCTATGAAGGTACCGGTCATTTTACTCTTCCTACTTAGTGATTGACTCAAGGAACAATATTTGGACTGAAGTGGTGCGCTTCCATCCTTTCGGAAGGCTGTATTTCATGTTATGATATTTCTAGACACTTTGATCTTATTTTGGATATTGGTTTTTGACATGGTTGGGGGAATGTCCCAATCGGATTTTATTACTCTTTTTGTTAGAGGTTTTGTGGTACTGCTTTGGGATGGAATAGGTGCGATCGGTATCTGTGTCGGCCTTGACATTGGAACAGCTGGTAGGCTGACATCATTGAAAAATATTGTTGTTTGTTCCAGCATATTTCATTTTGGGATTAACTATATTGTGTTTTGTAACATCTTCGATTATGGTGTGGTTTATGGCCCTTTTTTCGGTATCAATTTGGTATGATTGGACTGTTGGTATGGGATGGTTAGACTCGGTTAGGTCGGTAATGGTTGTAATCTTATCCCAGAGTCTTTATGTAAGCTATTAAACTATCTGGTAATATGCTCAAACTTTAGGCATATCAGGGCAGGCACCTAGAGTTTGGGTTGGACAACCGGGGTGGTGTTCGGTCCTGGTCAGACTTTGGATGCCCATTACGACAAGGCCCCCAAATATGTCGTGCCAATAATAGACCACAAACCCATCATTTCCTTCTAGCATAGTCAGAATTGGAGTCGAAGTTGGCTTATCTTTCAATTTCTCAAAACTCTACTCAAAATCATCCGACCAGGAAAACTTAACTTCTTCTGAGTCAACTTAGTCAAAGAAGCAGCCATTGTCGAAAAGCTCTCCACAAACCGCCGATAATACCTAGCAAAGCCCAAGAAGCTTCGGATGTCAGTTGGAGTCATGGGTCTAGGCCACTTCTAAACCACAACAGCATTTTGTGGGTCCACCATGATCCCCTTGCTAGAAATAATATGGCTAGGAAAAGTCACAGCGTTCAACAAAAACTCACACTTGGAGAACTTGGTATACAACTGTTGTTCCTTCAAGATTCGCAATACCACACGCAGGTGATTATCATGATCTACCTCACTTTTGGAATAAACCAGAATGTCATCAATAAACACAACAATGATGAAATCCAAGAACTTTCTGAAAACCTGTTCATTAAATCCATAAATGTCACCAGGGCATTAGTCAATCCAAACGACATAAGCAAAAACTCAAAGTTCCCATACCGAGTACGAAAATCCTATTAAGGATATCCACCTCCCTAATCTTTAACTGAAGATACCCAGACCAAAGATCTATCTTAGAAAACAACTTTCCACCTTACAACTCATCAAACAAGTCATCTATCCTTAGGAGAGGATACTTGTTCTTAACCATTACCTTATTCAACTTCCGCTAGTCAATGCACATCCGAAGGGAACTATCCTTCTTATGCATAAACAAAACCTGTGCACCCTATGGGGATACACTAAGATGAATAAACCAATTATCCAGAAGGTCCTTAAGTTGCTTCTTGAGTTCCTTGAACTCAGCCGGAGCTATTCTATATGGAGGAATAGAAATTGGATAAGTGTGCAAAACTAGATCAATAACAAACTCAATTTTCCTATCTGGAAGAACACTAGGAAAATCATTCGGAAAGACCTCAGGAAAGTCATTTACCACTGGGACTGACTCTAAGGAAGGACCTTCCAAGTTAGAATTTTTAACCCGGACCAAGTGATAAAGACAACCTTCAGAGATTAACCTCTAAGCCCTAAGATAAGAAATTAACCTCCCCCTAAGAGCTAGGGAATCACCCTCCCACTCTATAACCAGTACACCAGGAAATCTAAATACAACCTTATGAGTCCGAGAATCCAAGGATACGTAAGAAGATTGCAACCAATCAATCCCCATAATAACATCAAAATCCACTATAGCAAGATCAAACAAATACACCTAAGTCTGCCTAAAACCAATAGATACTACACACCCCCTACAAACTCTCTTAACAATAGGGTAGAAACAAAAAAAGGATCCAAAACAACCTCAGGATCAAAGCCAAAACATACAACCACAAATAGGGTCACATAGGAAAGAGTGGACCCTGGATAAAACTGACAATATATGTCATGAGAAAAGAGTTGTAAATACCAGTAACAAAATAAGTTTATGCCTAAAAATCCTATCGGGATGCCAAAGCATACAACATGTTTCGATCAACACTAAAACCAGGAGCGGTAACAGAAGCAGATACAGAACCACCGATTTCAGGAGCAGAAGATGAAGCCACCCATAGCTTATTTGCTCCCTAGCAAGCTTAAAAACGTAAAAATCCCTGAACCGATTTTGTTCCTGGCCATACCTGAAAAATTTATCTCTCTCTTCATCGTAATAAACCCAATGAGGACTACTACAAAACCAACAAAGAGGGCATGAAGAAATCGACTAATCCTCACTCGCCTAAGATTGGTTACTCGATGCCCAAAAATAGTCAGCATCTAGATCACGCCTGTCACTGGACTACTTCGGGTAAAGAGCACCAGTAGAGGTGAAGGATCAAGAACTCCCCCATTTCATTTTCTTTTCCATTTTTCGCCATTCCAACTGCCTTGAGATTAATTACATCCTTAATCGGAAAACTTGTTCCTCTTACCCTGCCGATCTCCAAACTCCGTCTATTTTTCTCTTCTTATCTTTCACCTGCAACATATTAATAGTCAACCTGGAAATGTCCATATCTTTAATATGTAAAGTAGTTTTCCTTTCCAAGATCAAATCCTGATTCAACCTAGAAGCGAACTTTCTTATCCTCACTCTCATGTCAGCCACAAAATCAGGATCATACCTTTGAGGAAAGAAATGATCTAAGAAGGCCTTAGAAAAAGTATCACATAAAACTGACTCTTCCAAATCACCCCTATCCCTATCCCACTCTTCATACCATTGTTATGCAATGTCTTGACTTGGTAAGCTGTAAAGTTTAAATCTTCCATATTGATAGCCTACATCACCCAAAATATCTTCTCCATTTCATTCAAGAAATCCTTGGGATCCTCCTCCACCTTCACACCAGCAAAAGTAGGAGGACCCATCTTTATAAATTAATCGACTCATGTAGCATCACCAGACAAAGAACCAAATGCACCCTTAGCCAGCAGCAACCATTTGAGCAATAGTATAAATGCACTAGAAAAATTCTTCATTAGTCGCCTCTCCCTTATGAGGACTAGTAGCAGCTAGAGGAACTCTATAACTATCAGGAACATAACCCTCAGATTGAAGACAAACTCCAGACATAGAACGTACCCCATCAACATTGTCCCTAGATGGGACTGAAGAGTTTCTTTGTGTTACAGATCATCGGGGCATTATTTGAAAAGTAAACAACCAAGGATTAAACAAGAGTTCAAGGATTTAGATTCCATGCTTGAAAATAGAATATCAAGAAAGTGAAACATTCCTAAATGCCTTATAGCCTCTCTCTTATGAGTGTGGCATGCTACACACCCTTAAAATATACTCTTCTAGACACGGCTCTGTGGACTCTCAATTGACCATGAACCTAAAGCTCTAATACCAACTTAACATGACTCGACCACAGGACTAGTCATAATAGGTATCCCAAGTCAAACCAGGACCTGGGACCATCCCTTATTACCTAACCCAACCACCATTAGCATACCATGAGTCAGTTGAATTCTAAACATATAACAAGATAGTGTAACAGGACAAGGGTTGACTTTGGGATAGGACTATTCCTAGACTAACCCTACCAAGTTATCTTGTCCACCAAACCGTACCAACCAAACCACCAAGCCAAACAAATAACAATCTGAGGGCCATAACCAATTAAGATCCAAAACATAAAATGATTAACCCCAAAATAAAAGAGGATGGAATAACCAATAATATTATCAATCGGTATCAACCCCAATAACAATACTAATGCTAAGGCCGACACCAATACCGACCCCACCTGTACCAACCCATAGCAGTACCATAAAGCCTCTAACTAAAAGAGTCAGAATATCTGATTGGGACATGCCCCAAGAATAGGTAAAATCATTATCCAGAAAAAAAATGTCTAAAAATATCCATAACATGAAATGGAGCCTTTCAAAAATATGGAAGTTCACCACTTTAATCTAATAACTATCCCCGAGTCAATCACTATGTAAGAGGAGTAGAATAGCTAGTTTTAACATAGCATGGGTATACATCCGCTCTAAGTTGGGTTAGCAAGGAATACTAGAATGTACTCAGGATAAGGATAAAATAATGTCATTTATAAAACCAAGTGAAATCATCCATATGCACAAACTATACACACACACACACATATATATATAACCAAGTCGGGAAAGGGAACCGATTTTAGCATGCCATTAAAACCTTTTCCTGGGGTGTGTAGCTTTGCCATCCTAAACCACCCATAGGCTATATGGGTTCAGCTCCCTCTGCTGAAAGCCCCAGTACGTAAAGCCGCACGTCTAGGGAAGAAAAGCTGGGATAACTAGTACATCCCATAAATATAAAGTGTGACATCATGCACACAATCACTTAGACCAAACCTCAGATCGATAAATATGAGTTTCCAGTTTTTTCCCCCCCAGGACCTCTACCTTTCACAACTTTACAGCACACCCCACCATTATTGCCTAGTTAAAACCATTATCAAGCAACCAACAAAGTCATTAACCATTTATTAATCAAGGCCATTAGAAGTGGTATCACCATACTTATTATACTTGCAAATATTGTCCATAGCCAACCATATATAGGTGCAAGAAATTCCATGTACCCTTCTATTAACTATACTAAACCACTCGAGGGATTCCCATATACCCCACAAGCATAACCATTTAGTCGTTTTACATTTCTAAACAATTTAAATCATGCATAATTCCTTTACAAATTTTAAAAAAAGCAAGATTTCTATTAAAAATAATTAGTGCAATGAAAAAATCCTTATAGGTATTTTGTCAAACATCCTTATAGGCATTTTGTCAAACATATTGGGGGAATATTATAAGAAAAATCAATTCCAATTACCATTTAACTATTTCCATGCAATCTAATTATCTAAAACCACTAATTAATCAAGTAAATACATAATTACTACCATGGGAAACCATAACCAATCATTTATTATTAAAACCCCCAAATTATAGTTGAAACCCAAAATCAGACAACAATGAAATCAGGAAAACCATTGATAAAAATCATGCCTTAGTTAAAACTAATAGTGAGGGAAGAGAACATGCCTTAATTGAAAAGGTAAATGGAGAGAAACCACCAACAAGATCCCTAATTTAGTCATCAAGTTTACACCCTAGCTTCCTGTCCTAAAAATCTCTTTAGAGAATTATAATGTGTTTAGGAAAAGTTTCTAAGTGTTAATGTATAGAATAATATGGTAAATAACCTCCTAAGTTAGTTAGAAGTCATGGGGCCTTATTAGGGTAAGTGGAGAAATGTCCATAATGCCCCCACTTATGCTGCACAAAAATCCCATCATAAGTATACGATTGGCCCTTACGAGACATACCATCCCTTTACGAGTATTACCCACCACTCATACCTCTGACCTTCCTCTTGGACCAAACATTGTATAAGGTGTGACTCATCCAACTCAAGTCGTATCCAAATAGACGATATGTAAGCTTCACCCATATCCTTGGTAGGATGAAATCATAAATGGTTTGAACATTCTCCACCATATGAGTCCCTGGTATGAAAATAATTTATACCCTAACTTATAACTCAAGATGAGCGACACATAATTAGATCTAACTTAGGTTACCGATTCTAAGGTTAAGATAGGGAAAACATAAACCAAATGATCCATATCCAATATATGACTCGTACCATTCAAGTCGTACCCACTCGAATAATAAATATTCATCCCACTAACCAACACTGGTCAACATATATCTAGACCAAACCATTTGTACCCCAATATATGGCTCATACCTCTAAGTCGTATTGGGTCTAAAGACTAGTATTCAAGGAAATTTTTAAGGGTCAAAACCAGAGTATTTTAATTATTAGTCCAAAAAATTAGTTAATTATTTTTGTTTTTGCTCTTACTCTATAATTTAATTAGGAATTAAGAGTGAAACCCTAATTTCCTTGGATCCCATATCATCCTTGAAAGAGGGATATGGGTGAAAAATAATTGCAATCAATACCTTAAAATAACTTGTTTGATAGCACCATCTTACAAATAAGGTGTTAAGTGAATTTTCTATGTTCATTAGCATCATATTAAAAATAAGGATGCTAAGTTGAGGTTATGGATTGGAAATCTTATTACACTCATGAGGTATCATGAGTGAAATTTAGTATTTTACCAAAAGGTTAACACTAAGACCCTAAATCTAGCCTACCCAAAACCCTAGCCAAACTTTGACGAACTCTTGATTGCCCATACTTACTACTTAGGAGAACATAAACCTAAGATCTTTCTTAATTTTATAAATTTAAGAATTATATCAATCTATTATTAGTGTGACTTTGTAATTGTGTTAAAAAAATTCAATATTTAAACCCCCCAATTTACTTTCATGTTTTATTTTAGTCATGCATTATGGGTTAACACATAGTTAACTCTCAACAGACATAGGTGTTGAAAGTTAGCTTGCACTCTTCGAGGATTTGAACCGGACTCATATTGGGTATATATTGACAATGACTGCCTTGTATTAAAATAATAGTTTAAGTTGAGCGTTACTTGAGTGATCAAGATATATCATGATTTGAGATATCCCTACTAGTGGGGTGGTATAAGGAAGGATGCAGTGGAATTTTTAGCCCGTTTCTTATGTTGCTAGCATGTGAAAATCAATTATTAAAGACATAGTGGTTTGCTTTAGAGGATACCCATTCTTGAGTTGAAATGGGAATAGAGCATGCTAGACTTCATGACTAGGTTTCCTCGTACTTATTATAGTTCTAATAATGTTTGGGATATTTTGGATAGATTAGATAAACCTGATCATTTTATTTCTATTCAAGTTTCTTTCAATGATGGGAGGTTGGTCCATATCTATATTCGTGAGATAGTATGTCTCTATGGTGTACCGATGTCTATTATCTTAAATAAAAGTTCAATTTCACTTCTCACTTTTGAAAGGCATTTCAGGAGGAGTTGGGTACCCAAATTGATCTTAGCACAATATTTTATCCTAGACCGATGGTTTGTCAAAGTAGACTATTCATGTTTTTGAAGATATACTCTATACTTATGTTTTGGACATTGGAGGTCAGGGGGAGCAACATTTATCTTTGAAAGAATTTTCATATTACAATAACTACCATTCCAGTATTAAAATCGCTTCCTTCAAGGCTTTGTATAATAAGCTTTATTGCTCTCCTGGTTGGCTTAAGGTTTTTAACATCAGACCTCAATGTATAAACTTGCTTTATTAGTATTTAGATAGAGTTTGGGTCATGTTGTATAGACTTTGAGTAGCTCAGAGTTGGAAGAAGTGTTATGTGGAACCTAGACTTTGTACCTTGAGATTTAGTGTTGGTGATCGAGTATTCCTTTATGTTTATACTATGAAGGGTGTTATAAGGGTTGGGAAGAGGGGTGAACATTACTCTAGGTATATTTGTCCATTTGATATTTTCAGAATACTAGGCATGTAGCTCATGAGTTTGCATTTTCCTACAATTTATCACCAGTGTCTATCCTAAAAAGAAAAGTTAAATGGCTACATTCTAGAGATATTCTAGTGGTTAAGGTCTAGTGGAAATATCAACCTAAATATGAGGCTACTTAAGAAGTTGGGTTTAATATATGCCGTAGTTAACCTTAGCTTTATGCCGATTCATGTATTCCCCTTGCCTTTAAAAGTTCAAGGACAAACTAGATTCTTAGTGGTGGATATTTAAAGGGCTTGATTTGATGTCTTTTTCATTTTTATGTGATTTGACCATTTTATACCTTCTCGTGATTCTTAGATGATATTTTTTAGGTGTGGAGATAATTAGTATTATTCCAAATGCATTGTGATCCAATTTGCATGAGTTTGTGGTTTTTGGATGTTAAAAAGGTCTTATAGTTGAGTTTGGTTAATATTTATTATTTTTTATGTCAGATGGCAAAACAGACTGCACTAGTAGATTTGTAATGCCAATTTTGGGCTGGTTGCATGTTTGGTGTGATTTTATAGCTTATATGCCTCAATTCGACCCTTGGTATGGGAAATTGTAAAATTGGGTCTCGAGAGTCAATTTTATGAAAATAGATAAATTTTAAAAATGGCTACGTTCTAGAGATATTCCAGTGGTTAAGGTCTAATGGAAACGTAATCTTAAAGACGAGGCTACTTGGGAGGTTGAGTTCAATATATGTCTTAGTTAACCCTAGCTTTACACTGATTCATGTATTACCCTTGCCTTTAGCTAGAGGACGAACTAGATTCTTAGTGGTGGACATTAAAAGGGCTTGATTTAATTACTTTTTCATTCTTATGTGATTTGACCATTTTACACCTTCTCGTGCTATTTACATGATATTTTTTGGGTTTGGAGATAATTAACATTGTTCCAAATGCATTGTGATCCAATTTGCGTGAGTTTATGGTTTTTTGATGTTAAAAGGTCTTATAGTTGAGTTTGGTCAATACTTATTATTGTTTGTGTCAGAAGGCAAAACAGATTGCACTAGTAGATTTGTAATGCCAATGTTGTGATGGTTGCGTGTTTGGTATGATTTTATGGCTTATATGCCTCAATTCGATCCTTGGTTTGGGAAATTGTGAAATTGGGTCTCTGGAGTCAATTTTTTGAAAACAGATAATTTTTTAAAATTTGATGTCGCTATTGAGTATAGAGCATCAGATTTTATTGGGCAGGATAGTTCATTTTCATTCTTAGGATTCCAAATGAATCCAGAGGGGTGTGTGGAGACTCTCAAATTTTCCAAGTCCCAACTTGTGCACCACCTAGCTAATACAACCACTAAAGTAGTAATCTAGCTGACCAGCTAGGGGTCGCTAAAGAGGAACTGTGTCCACTTAACAGGAGGCTACTAAAGTGGCCCATTGTCCAGTAAAGTATACTGTGTTGCATGCGGGTACAGCTAAAGCGGCACTTGACCACTTAATCGATCATGCATGGGTGGTGTAAAAGGATCTTTTCTCAATTTATCTCCTATTTTTTAGGTTTTGAGCTTCATGTTACGAGGTTTTTGGGTGAGCTCTTCCATTTTCAACCACGGGTAAGCTCCAAATTACTATTTTTATTATTTTACTTTGATTTTTGTCATCTAAAACCTGTAATTTCTTGATTTCAAAAGTAAAATTTTGAGATTTTGGCTCGAAAGTCCTAAAATAGTATTTCATCAATTTAAATCTACATTTCATCTCGTTTCCACTTGTATTTTCATTTATGGATTTCCTTAATCATTGGTAAAGTTTCCATACACAACAATTCCAATTTCACCTTTTGTTTTTAAAAACCTATTTTGGGGGTCTATTTTACCCTAACTTTGAAAAGGGCAATATGGTAGCATTGGCTTTCATTTAACATGTAGATTCTATATTTGTAGGTTTTAGTTAGTTTTGAGCACATTTGAGAGGGAAAGGATCTGTGATTGAAGGCTTGAGGCCAAAATTCCATCATTCAATGTAGGTTATGGCTTAACTTTCTTCAGACTGGGGTGGGTAGTTAATATCTTATATGAAAACATGCTATGGGCATGGAAATCAATCATGGAAATAGTGTCATTATTGTTATGTGCTCGTATGAAGGCTTATGTTGTTGTTATCGATGGTTTGAGAAAATAAATGGTATGTGTGGCCCATATTGGGGGTCTTATTTGATATTGTTGGCTTCGTGTATACATATGGTTGTTTTCTTTCTTGTAGAAAAGTCTAAGTTAGGGTTTATGTGGTATAAATGATATATTACCGACATATTTCACCCTAATGGTACATGGCTTATATTATATCATGGATGATTTCCCTATTGAGTGGATTTTCACTCATGTACGTGTATATTGGTTGGATTTGAGATTCTTATGATGGTTTGTTCATGAGCATTACATCTATATTTCATACATACATTAATGAGACACTGGTACAACTGTGGAAATACTATTTTTTTTGATAAAAACATGACATCTTCAAAAATATTCTACTATAGTCCATGAGTCGGGGAGGAGATATGGACATAGTAGGATTGTTTATTAAGATTGTATATAGGTTGCTAACCCCATGGGTCCTACCTGGGAGAGTGATCAGTAGGTGTATATAGAGGTTAAGTGATAACCTCGAACATATCACATCATCATCATTATCATACTTATTGTATTTCATACATTGTGTACCTTTAGTATTTTTCTTCTGTGTTTTATTTGATGTACATCTATTTTGTATTTATTTTCATATCTTTATCAGGTTTATCTTATATACTTTAAACTATTAGTGGAGATGGTATGAGTTATTGTTTGGAAAATTTTCTAATTACCTGTGACTTGATTATAGTGTGTATTTATATACCTTATTTTTTTAATTTTCTCAATTGGCCTATGAAAACTACTGAGTTGACGTGAACCATACTTATCCCTAATGTGTCATTTTGGTATAAATCCAAGTTTGAGTGTGATGCGTGGCAGTTGAGTTGGAGCAGTTGATATATTTGAGGTAGGGGTTACTCTATACTTCTAGAGTTGACCTCCAAGCTCATCCTATCTAGTTTATATCTTATCTTGTATTCTGAGACAAACTTGTAGATTCTTTTAGATTACCAAATGTATTTTCAGACATCGAGTTGTATGTAGATTGTTCTTACACAGTGACACCATGTTTTGGTATGGTTATGGTATTATTGTTATGAAAACTTCCCCAATTAGTGTATGTGTATGGATCGACTTTGTTCTTGAAGTCTTGCCTTGGGATTTCGGTGTTATTGGATTACTTGTAAATGCTAAGCCATGATAAGTGTCATAATGACTCTTAGTTTTTGGGTCATGATAGTTGTAGTATTTAGAGTTTATAATAAACTTTTAGATCGCTAGCTGGTAGTGTTAAAATCACCATTTGTGAGAATCAACTTGTTCGTGTTCACTTTTGATGCTGGTTGATTTCAATGGAATGTAGCTAAATTTATTTTATTTTTATGGTCTTGGTATGGTCTTACTTATATGCCCGAAATTACTAATGTTTTTCTTTTATATTAGATTTGAGAAATAATTATTCTTTTTTCACCTGCTTGATAATGTAGGAAATTCATATTCACAAATGCATACTTGTAGTGACCCTTTCCTTCACTACAGGTAAGTCTAGCATGCTAAAATTTGAGTCAGGTTTTCCCCAAATTAGGAGTTAGAAATTTTAGGCTAGGCTAGACTAGAACAAAATCCAGACATGGTATGATCTAGGAGAATTTGGAAATTGATTATTTAAAGATATGTAATCCAAGTTAATTTTATGCTAGTCAAGACAATAAGGAATTCATAGGACCTTTCAAAAATAAATTTTGTTGAGTAGTACTCTCGATATTGAACTTGACGTAAAAGGGGTTTGTTTGGTATGTCAAAATCTGAAGGTGTGTTACAAAAAAAAGGCTAAAATAGGAGCAATCCTAAGTTTCTACATTGCCTAACCTGCTACAGCAGGTGGCAGGTGTCACGAACCAGCTACTAGGATCATGCGGTCTCCTACTCGAATCCACCTAGATAGGAGAACCCAAAGAACTCTTTCATAAATATATGTGGAAGTCAATAAGAAATATTAAAATCACCTTATTTATTACAACCAGATTACAATTTTTAAATACAACCAAAAGTTTTCCCCAAGAAATCTAAACAAGTACAAGAGTTACTAAGTGAATACACAAATTATACACATGACTCATCTTCCATTGTAGGAACATTTACAAAAGCTGTTGGATATCTTTATTGTGTCAAGACTAAAAGATCTAGTTATTCTGCAACCAGACTATACCCCAAAAAAGGGTACAACAAGAGTAGTATCAGTACAAACAACACATACTATGAAGTATCATCTGTTAACCCAAATAAAATGTAAACTTAACATAAATAAATGAAAAGAAACATGCAACATGAGAGTTATTGAGTCAAGACCTTCCATTATACTAATGCCTTAATACCTCTGGCTTTTCCTAGCCTTATCATAGAGAACAACCTCCCCTTAACATACCACTCCCTAATAAATATTTATCGATTGTGTCATCAAGTCAGACCAAATTCCTCTGAGTCCTAACATACTCAACCCCAAGGTTTTTCACCCTTAACGATTTGTCTTTTTATACCCTTGTGTAATACTTAGCATTGTTCTGCTAATTCGGTAATGCAGTAGAACCTTAGTATTTTTAGATTCATTTAAGGCTATGTGAATTAAAAAGAAAAACAATAACACCCTGACATCTCTCTATCAACTACAATAACCAATGGACCACCGACCATTCACCCACCATAAGCACAAAGCATAAACACCTACCATGTAAACTTACCTCAAGTTCATAACACTTAACCATATTCAACAACGTTATATAGTTTAGTCAATACAAGTCAACATGGATAACAAGTCAAGTCAAGACCATGACTATTGATAAGTCTCCCTATGAAAAAACTAAAACTTAAATGATTATATCAACCATGTCTCAATAACACAAGTAAATAGACAATATAGAGTAATGGCAATCTTGCAATTAAAACTAGACAAATCATGGACCCATTCCAACAACAACTATGGCAAAAATCATGAAACTCGAGTTACATTAAGAAAATAAATGTAACAAGTTAACATGTAAACCCAGTTCACTCAAGGAACCAATACAACAAGTTAATAATTAAGCTCGATTCACTCAAGAAACCAATATAACAAAAATGTATAATAGTAAAACAAATAACCCGGTTCATTCATGGAATCGTCACCCTCACCAATACTTTTACATATATGCTAAGTGTTTTATGGTCGTCCACTATCAATGACCTGTAGGGGACAAGATCTTATCCAAGTACAAAATCCCAGACATCATGTTCCTGCTAATATTACACCAATCAATCCTGTAAAGATATCCAAATACCACTACATGCAACAATAATAATAGTAAAATAAATCTCGTGAAGTTGCCAAGTTATTCATACATCCCATAATAATCACATCTATCACAACAATCACAACTACTATGATAACATCAATAACTCTTGTAAAATCAACAAGATTTTTATGTAATTTCATTTCATGTAATTAACAACATAGGATATCAAGTAGTCATTCCATTTTCTTGAACATCCATAATAACGATTAATACTGTGGAATAGTTAATGTGCACACATAAAGAAAGGTGGGTTTTAATGCTTTTAATCATCTCATATGATTTGCAACTACCGTGAGTGTCGTAAGACACCCCAACATTTCATCCTAATATTAATCCCTTATCAATTTCCCATTCTTATTCTTACTACCATACATTATTCAAAATCTACTAACACTAACCACCTTTAATTTAGGTATTTATTATGGTCTAACCTAATTTTTAGGTATCATACAATTTTTTATCTTGCAAATATGAACAATAAAAATAGAAAGCACATCAATCACTTGGAAAATTCAATATCATAAATTAACCACAATTTCCCACCTAATTAACTTGGTTTTCATCCCTTTTATCCATCCTAACACCATGCCCGAAGCTTAAGCATGAAATCTCCCATCAATATACATCATAATTGTGCTTTATATGCCAAGTCAAAACTACTCTGTTAAACATAGCCTACATTGTTTCCAAGCATCTGCTACGGATGTACAAATGTGAGTTTTTGGCTATGTGCTTATGATTTACCACGTGAGTTTTATGAGATAGCCATATTTTTTACCTTATTCGAGTGAAATCACTCCTCTCCATTGTTCCAAGGCCATGACATAATCTTAGGACGGTTTTTTTAGAGAAAACTTCATCCTTTTTACAACTGAAGAGGAGAAAGAAAAAATATTAAAATTATGCCAGACTTTCTAGCCTCGCCATCTCAACCCAAAATTTCAAAGAATGAGACCATATTTTTTTAAATCACTATAGCTCCTACCCATAATGAGGTGTCATTTAATAATGAAATAATAGATAACAACTTATCCATTGTTCATCCTCAAATGATCACGATATGAAAAGAAAGGTATAAGTTTAATTTGAACCTTAATGCCCTCTCAATTATAACACATTTACATACTTTTATGAAAGACCAAATTTTAATTTCCATGGCGTACTAAATTTTCAAACTACCCACTCTTTCAAGTAATATTCCTTAATTATGAGTCAAACAAGATGAATTGGATACTTTATAATATTTATATGGAGTCGTCATGATAAAAATAAATGAAATTTCTCATAAAGAGGTGCCATTGTTATAACCCTTAAGTTTTTGGGATAATAAAGGTCTATAGTAGCCTTATCCCACTAAGGAAACCCCGCCATAGAAAAATATTCCTGCTATAAAAGTCCCATTACAGTGGGATGCAGCCCGTAATAGCTAAAGGCTACAGGCAGTATTCTCCCAGTCAAGCCTAACATGGCCTTTATCTGAAAAAAAATTTCTTGATACTTTAATGGTTTCTAATTTATTTCCTTTTGATGATTTTGCATATTTACCACCCCAATGGTTAAAAACCAAGAGGATTCCCCTACCTTCGATAGATTCCCTAATGAAACTATAAGGACAGATTTATGAAGTATGGAAGGAAGACATTCTATTATGAGTATGGTTTCAAAATGAAATAGGGTAGCAATTAAGGTGCCTGAAATCTAAAACCGTCTCCAATAATTTATTGGATGCTACTTGTAATGATCCTCCATGTCATTTTATGCATATTCACACATTTTTAATGCTTAGAGCTTTCTTATAGCTGCCCTAATTTATTTTTCACTTGCTGGAGATACAGTTCACTTACCAAGTAGTTCATTAGTTTTTAGAGAGAATTCCCTAGTTTGAAGCATTCGATGGAAAGGATTGGCTATCGAGGATAAATTTTATGTTAACGACCTTGTATTCTAATTCAAAAATTTCTACCAGCTCTGGATCATCGACTTTTGTCTAGGGTGAACTTTTGTTTGGGACCCAAGGACACCAGACTTTTTTAGGCTATTAGTTGAAATTTAGTAAAAGTGGCCCTCGATTATAGAGTCCATATTTTATCAAAACAACCCCGGATGGAATTATCAATGGTGCCATTAAGTCTAAAATGTCTATTTTTCTAAGGTATCATGGTTTGTTTATGTTCATGAGATTCTAAATTAATCATGAGAGGTCAGTGGAAACTTAGAAAATTCCATGTTTACGCTGATACATCATTTAGCTGGTGCATCCGCTAAAGAGAACCCTTGGTCTCTTTAGAGGAGGTCGCTTTATAGGCCAAATGGTTGATTTAATGATTGCAGTAGGCCCAGTTAGGTCTCTTAAGTTGAAGCCTGTCGTCTAAAGTAGATGCTACTTAAGCAGCTGCTTGTTTGCTTTATTGAAAGGCTAGATCCAGCTAGAACCCGCGTAAACAATCAAGTGGCCACTTAAGCGGCACCTGGTAGGGCAATAAATTTAGCCTTTATCTGGGTTTCTTACTTTTTTCACAAGTCTAAAGAGCATTAAAGCTCTAGGTAGTATGGAAAATTAGGAGAGTGATATCGGGATATTGTAGGGTGTTGGTAATCAAGTAATAACCACTTTCTCATCGAAATCCTTACAAGTCTTTGTCAAATTATTTGTTTAACTCCCTAAATTTTGTCATAAATCACTATATTCCTGATAGGTGGATTTTGGGTGGCTAGAAATTACCCATTTATGAGGGTAAATAATCTTTGATCATAGAGGGACGTGTTGATAGTTTCTAAAGTGCTATTCTACAAGTTATTCCCACATGATATTTTGGCTTGATTTTTGTCTCGAAGCATAAAATGCATTTTGGGTACCATTGTTCTTGTATTAGTGAGTACTTTACTATTTTGATAGTGTTGCATCATACTGAAACTTCTCGGAGGGGGAAATCCTCAATTTAGCATACTTTATTGATCTTTCTTTATATTCCATGTAGGCTAGGGTTACCTTTATTGTAAATTGAGCTTAATTATAGTATCGATATAGTATTATGCTTATTTTTTGCTGATAATTATGAGTTGGAGGTATATTTAATATAATTTGGATTGTATAGATGATTAGGGGATCATAATTATGTGTAGTTGACTTAACTACCGATTCCTTAGGTAAAATTACTATCTTAAAACTCAATGGGGAGTATCTAGCACCTTATGGTAGTATTTGGCACCTTATTCTATTTCAGGGTAGTATTTACCTTATAGTGGATTTTCGGTGTTAGAAGTGGGCCCTTTTAGGAAACTTTAGGCAAAGATTATTATTGTTAGTTCCTTGAACATTCAGTAGTCTTTTATATGTTATATTGCTTATATTATTTAGCCTGAGGATATTTTAGGTATATTAAGGCTTACGCTAGTCATGTATTCTGGAGATGGTAAGATCAACGTATGTCTGACAAATTATGATGTTAAGACCGAATCAAGTTCAGCAAATGATGATAATAACTTTTTGTTCAGGTCCAATATTCATGATATTACTTTCCAATTTAACTTTGGCTTATGAGACAATGTTTTTTATTCAAGTCCAACATTGAAAGGTTATTTATCATGATTATGAGACTGACTTGAGTTTGATTTTTATTATATAAAAAGATCCATGGTTAAGTTTTCAGATATGGATAGTTGGTGTAATTATTGTTATTACTTATTATTGATTGCATCCATTAGGCTTATGGGGTCCCGCATTTGGTTATTTTCAATATTTGTGTATTCTAGTTTTTTAGGGGCCTAGGTAAGTTAGACATAGATATGTTCTCTTTACAATTATTGTTTTGATTGTTTACTTTTAGCATTTGGGGCATTATTCTAGGCTTTCCCTGTTCCATTGACCTAGATTATTTATCATGGGTATTATTGTATTTATATTATAATCTAGCTTAGTCACCCGATGATGCATACTTAGTACCCGTGGATTTGGGATTAATATTATACTTCTTCACCTTTTTGGTGTAGATTCGAGTACTAGCTGCTACCTTGGATGCTATAATTGTTCTGTTCATAGTTCAAAGTAGGGTGAGCTCTTGGAGCCGGAGTTGACCTTCTCTCTATCTTCTATTCTGGATAGTCTTTTTATTTTGAGACTGTTGTATATTTGACATTGATAGTACTTGAATTTTATTTATCAGAGGCTCTTGTACTGACCTTGCTAGGTCGTAAAATATTATTACTCCTTTTTATTTCTCTTCAGTTTTACTATTGTTCTTATGATTTATTTCTTCTAATTCATTTACTTGCATAATTCCATCATTTACGTCATTTTTCACAAACGAACCTATTAATTATTATTTTGGGATATGGTTTGGCTTATCTACTAGTAGGGTCAAGTAGATGCCATTATGACTCGTGAAATTATTTCATGACAAATTTGTGTAAAGGCCTAGGTTCACTGGTCTTATTGGTACAAGAGCAGGTGTTTAGTAGAGTCCCACAAATCAAAATGATGATGTTTGTTTCTTATCTTTGTAAGGCTATAGGACATTCGTAGTATATCTTCACTTCCTTCACTTATTTTCTGCTAAGAGTCTGTGTTGGATTTTGTGGTTCATTTTGTTTCACTCTTTTGTAGATAACTAAGATGCGAGCTACTACTACTAGAAACAAGGACCCCATGTTCATAACTAGGCATCTTGTCAGAAGACGTGGATAACCTAGAGGTCAGGGGAAGATATGAGATGTAGCCCTATCTAGAGATCAGAATAAGAGCCTTTACCAGACCCTATATCTGCTCTTGCACCCAAGATTCCTCAACCCCACCTAGTGATGGGCTAGGGGGCAGCCCAGGTTTTGCTACAGTTTATTTCTAAATCGTTGCATAGAGATAATATAGTTCAACTATTGAGTTTGGTTAGTAGTGCACTATCTATGTCACGACCCGCCCCGGGCCTACCTGTGATGGGTATCTCAAGCCTACCATAGGCCGAAAACCACCCCCATAGCCTATCCAATCAAAATATAATAAAAATAATAACAAAGCAGAAGACAACTAGAGAATAAATATAAAATAGTTAACTTAACTCAAGAATATTCAATAGTCAACCACACCATCTAACCCACACATGTCCACAAAAGCCTCAAAACCAATCCCAATATCAAACTAGGTTGCAACATGCCCAAAACCATGACAATGACAATGACAATGATAATGTTAATATGAACTCTTCAATTCTAAAATATAGAAAGAAAATAATGGAATAACTAAGCTTTATGGAGTATGAAATCTCACCACTTCAATGCGAACCAATCGATAAATTGTATCACCTAATGCTACACATGGGAAAAAGAAGTGTCTTCAGAACCTACATTATAAAATAATGTAGCGACCTAGGAAAGTTAGCGGGGTGAGCGCTAAGATGTAACTCATGATAAGGATAAAATGATGCCATTTCAAAATCAAGTCCAAACTCAGTGTACATGTTCACATACATGCATACATCTATATATATATATATATATATAAGATGTTGGGATAGGAAACAAGGTTTAACATGAGATTTAAAACCATTAACCTATACTGTGTAACACTAACTATCCTAAAAAAACCATGGGCTATATCTTTTGGCTCTCCCCATAGGAAGGCCCCAGTGCATGTTAGCTATACGAATGGGAGAAATTAAAGAAAGGGCCAAGGAATCCACGACCCTAGCTATTCCAAAATATATATATAAAGTGTGAACTATGCACACGACCACCAAGTCCCCTACTCCGACTAATATGATTTTTGGTATCGGTCCACCAAGACCTTTACTTTCTACGGTGAGTTACACAACCTTCTTTAAGACCAATAAAACATTTACACATAACCTATCAATTTAACCAAGGAGTCATCCATTTAGGCATGTAGCGAAGGGTATTTCTTACCAATTAATTTTCCATGCAAGCAAATTCCATTACGCTATACCAATTATCTAGTTAGACTCCGATATTTAAATTTAAAAACAAACCAATGGATACCAAGGCCATTTTAAAACTATTTATATTCCATTAGCCTTTTTATGCAATGGAATAGTTTCAAAAATGGTTAAATTGTGTATATAGACATATTTCAAAGCCAATTTCATAAGATGGGTTGACGTTATTACCTCTTCCAATAACAAAAATCCATAAACCATGGGGGAATCCATTACCCACATTCCATTATATATTCACAAACACCCAATGAGTTCCAAAATCCATAAATAAAAGATAAACAAATGCATGTAAACTATGAGAATACTACTTAAACAATAATCATAAAAAACCCTCAACCGAAATTCCAAAACCAAACATTAAGACCATATGAATACTAAAGCAATGCATATAAATATAAAAATACAAGTTTAAGGGAAGAGATATATGCCTGAAAATACAAAGAATTTGGAGAAGAAACTACACTTTGAGACCTACATGACCAACCCTTAGAAACCCTAGCTTTGTTCATGACATAGGAATTTAAGATAGAAGAGAGTGTTTATGTTATGTTTAATGGGTGCAAATTTGGCTAAGGGAATGTTTTATTTCGTGGAATAGTAGCGGGGTAGGAGAAAAACACCACTATGCCCTTAATGAAACCGTGCTGGAATATTTTATGGGTCACGCAACAACTCGTGATCACTGGTCATGAGTCTTCACAAAGACTCGTAGCCTGGGAAGAAATTCAGGGCATCCTTACTTGTTTGGTCATCATTCCGACCCTATGATTTGTGACCTCACCCTATGATTCGTGAAATCTAGTCGTTACTAAGACAAAGCCCTTGGGCCATCTCACTGCTAAGGTCATGAGTTTCTCACTATGATTCGTCACATTACCTAATAACTCGTATGGTCATGGAGTCTAGTTATTACCAAGACAGCAACCTTAGGCCATCTCACTACTAAGGTCACGAGTCTCTCACCATGATTCATTACATTACCTAATGACTCGTATGGTCCCAGTCACGACCATGGCTGAAACTTAGAATAATATGTTCCCTTTGTACATCCATTTGAGGGTAAAAAGTGATGCTAAGGTTCACCTTGGACCCCAAAACTTTTTGAAATGAATGCAAAAAAAAAGGAGAATTACGTACCTCATTCTGAAATGATGGACACTGACACTCCATGCAACCTAACTATCTATTCTATAAATAACTTAGCATAATCCTCTCAAAAGTAAGTAGTCCTCACAGACAACAAATATCTTATCCACAATGATCCAAAACAAATTATACTGATTATGAGACCGCAGAAAACCCATAATGAAATCTATGTTGATCACCTCCCACTTCTACATGGGCAATTCAATCTATTGAGACATGCAACTAGGCCTCAAGTACTCAATCTTCACTTGCTGACAAACCATACACATAGCCACGAAGTTAGCCACATCCCTCTTCATATTGTTCCACCAATAGATCTCCTTCAAATCATAATACATCTTTGTCAAACCTAGGTGAACTTACACCTCAACTCATTAGCCTTTATCAAAATACTTTCTCATAGCCCGTTAACATCAGTAACACAGAACATACCTTGATACTTTAGAATACCATAACCATAAATCTCAAAGACCATACAGTTTTGTTGACTGACATCATCCTTGATCTATATAATGATGGGATCCAAAGCTTGCTTCTTCTTCTTCTTCTTAGCATTAAAGAGATAATTTGGCAACTTCTTGAATAATTACCCCTTCATCCTTAGAGTCTAAAAGAGGAACTCCCAAATTAGCTTGTCGCTGAATGTCTTTCACCAATCCTTTTTGCTCCCTATCCATATGAGATAAGCTCTCCACGGACAACTTGCTAAGAGCATCAACAACATTATTAGCTTTAGCTAGATGGTAGTGAAGACTCATATCATAGTACTTTAGAACCTCAAGCCACCACCTCTTCCGAAGTTTCAACTCCTTCAGAGTAAACACATACTGGAAGCCCTATGATATGAATAGATATCAAAATACACCCCATACATATAATGGCACCAAATATTAAAAAAAAAAACAACAACTGCCAACTTTAAATTATGAGTTGGATACTTCTTCTCGTAAACTTTAAGCTTCCTAGAAGCATAGGACACAACCTTACCATGCTATATCTAGACACAACACAGTCCCACATAACATGCATCATAATACACAATAAATCCATTAGTACTCTCGAGCAAGGTCAATAATAGCGTATAAGTCAACCTATCCTTAAACTTCTCAAAGCTACCTATACAAGCATCGAACCATAAGAACTTTACGTTTTTCTTGATCAACTTCATAAATAAAGCGGCAATAGATGAAAATCTCTATACAGACATACTATAATACCTAGCCAAGCCCAAGAAAATTTGAATATCAATTAGAGTCATTGGTCTAGGGAACCTCTTAACTTCCTCGACTTTCTGTGGATCCACCTCGATCTCCCCACTAGATACAACATGCCCAAGAAAAGGTACGACATACAACAAAAACTCACACCTAGAAATTTAACATATAAGCTTTAATCTGTAAGAGACTATAACATAATTTGGAGGTGATTGGCATGATTCTCATCACTCTTAGTATACACCAAAGATATCATTAATGAAGAAAATAACAAAGAAAGTCCATAAACATTCTTAACACTCGATTAATGAGATTTAAAAAGCATGCAGAGCATATGTCAAATCTACTGACATAACCAAAAACTTTTAGTGACCATATCGGTTTCTAAAAGCATTCATAGGAATATCACTCTCCCTAATTTTAAATAGATAAAAGCTTGGATAGAGATTAATCTTAGAGAAATACCTAGAACCTCGAAGTTGGTTGAAAATATCATCAATCCAAGAAAAAGGATACTTATTATTCATTGTCACCTTATTCAACTGTTGATAATATATACACATCTGAAGAGACCCATCTATTTTTCACACGAATAGCACAGGGGCACCCTATGGAGAATACTAGGGTAGATGAAACCCTTCACAAGATGATCATTTAACTGATCTATTAGTTCCATCAACTCAGCTGGAGCCATTCTATAGCGAGAAATAGAGATAGGAAGGGTATTTGATAGAAGATCAATTTAAAAATTTGTTTTCCTATCAGGAGGAACACCAGGAAGATCATCAAAAAATAGTTCTTTATATTTACTAACCATGAGGACATATTATAAAGAGGGAACCTCAAAACTATAAATTTTAACTCTAACCAAATGATATAGACACCCCTTAGAAATTAACTTTTGGGCTCTATGATAAAAGTAAACGTCCCTTTAGGAACCAATGAACTTCTCTCCCATTCGATTACCGATTCATTAGGAAAATGGAAACTGACCTTTCTTGTCCTACAATCCAAAGAATCATAGCACTAGTGAAGCCAATACATCCCAAAATAACATCAAAATGCACTACATCTAGATCTATAAAATCAACCAAAGTCTCTCTATGAATGATGGATACCACAAAACTCCTATCGACCCTTCTATCTATATGGGATTTACCCATAAAAGTAGACATAAAGAAGGGGTCAGAAATAATTTTGAGATGAAAACTAAAGTGCACACCCACATAAAAGGTCACATAGTATAGGGTAGATACCAGATAAAGAAAATTATATATATATGGAGAGAATATTTATAACATACCAGTGATAAGTCTGGAGATGCCTTAGATTCCTCATGACTGGAAAGAGCATTAAGATGATTTTGACCAGTTCCAATACAAAAAGTATTACCCTTTGGTGCAAAATCCAAATAAGTTGCAATAAAAATTTTAATAGCCCTAGTGGCCACCATAGTCGCAAGGCAAACCCGCTATATATGACAAAGTTGAAAAGCATTAAAGCATTAATTTCTCCCTTTATCACAATAACCCCAGTGAAGCTGACTGCAAAATATACAAGGATGATATGGTGGTGCTGACTGAGCTCCACTAGCCTGAGACCGAGCATGCTATGCCTTAGGACCACTACTACTCTAAAATTAATAATCACCAGACAACTTTGACTAAAGAGCACTAGCTGAAGAATATGAACCCAAATTTCCCTAATTTATCTTCTTGCTTCATTGTCTACTATCTCTACCACTAGCTTGCTGACTTCCACCCTACTCTGAATACCTGAACTTCTTATTCTATTTCTCTCCCTTCACTGTCTGCCTTTTTTTAAAAAAAAATTTCCACCTATTACATATCAACCACAAGCTTTGAGATATCCATATCATTATTCAACATCACAGCCTTACACTCTAATACCAAATTATGAGACAAACTAAAAGTAAACTTCCTTATTCTGGCTCTCATGCTAGATACTAAGTCTAGTGCATAGCAAGAAAACTTATGGAATTTTAAAGAATACTCCTTCAAACTCATCTTGCCCTGCTTCAAATTTACAAACTCCTTTTTTTTTCTTCTCTCAACTTTTAAGGAAATAAATGATCAAGGAAGGCACTATAGAACTCATCCTATATAGTTGGCTCAAGATCATCACCTTCAACTACTCATTCTTTTTATACAACTAATATTCCATATCTTTTAATTGATATGTAGTAAACTCTACACCCTCAGAATCAAAAGCATGGATCAACCTATGATTTTCTCTGTCTTATTAATAAATCCTTGGGGATCCTCCTCATCCTTAGAGCCAGTAAAGATTGGGGGATTTACCATCATGAACTAACCAACTCGAGTAACCTTTAAGGATAAGGTAATAGAACCACCCTTACCTGACTGGTGAGACTGGGAAGTCACCAACTGAGTCAACAGAGGAATAGAACATCTAAACTCCATATTAGAAATATATCCTTGAGATGGCTAGACATTAGTCTCATCAATTGGAGAATGACTAGTGGGGATCTATACAACCCTAGGTGGAGCAGAACAATTTAGATCAGGGATCCTAGACCAACTCTCTACTCTATAAATAAGGCAAGACCCATCTATATCACCCTTAGGTAGGGTAAAGTTTCTAGCATAGTTTTGGCGAACATCAGATCTTTGAGGAGGCATAATTTAAAATGC
>NW_025833917.1:194920-207494 GCF_002878395.1 Capsicum annuum
AAGGTTGTGAAAACTATGTTGCAGATCATCTATCTAGAATGGAAGGTGAGCGAGCAAGTAGTGATGAAGTCATCCCAAAAAATCTCTCTTTCCATCAAAGGAAGAAATTCCTACATGATGTGAGACATTGCTTCTGGGATGAGCCATATCATTTTTGGTGATATGCTGACAACATTATAAGGAGATTTGTGCTAGAGGTGGATGTATTGTGCACATTAGAGGCATACCATGCTTTCCCATTTAGAGGCCACCATGCAGGCGATCGAACAGCTAAGAAGGTGTTGTAGAGCGACTATTATTAGCCAACATTATTCAAGGATTCCCTCGAGTTTATGCTTAAATGTGACCAATGTTAGAGGAAGGGGTCAATCTCTAAAACACATGAGATGCCTTTGACTAAGATGCTTAAAGTGAAATTGTTTGATGTCTGGGGCATCGATTTCATGGGACCTTTTGTAAGCTCATACGTGATGAAGTATATTTTAGTTTCTATTGAATATGTCTCGAAATTAGTTAAAGTTGTTTCCTTGTATGATAATGAAGGAAAGAGGGTTGTTGATTTTCTCAAGAAGAACATCTTCTCTCGCTTTGGAGTACCACATATTATTATAAGTGATGGAGGATCTCATTTTTTCAACAAAGTATTTCTAGTGGAATTAGCAAAATATAGGGTGAAACAACCTAGAGTAGCCACTCCATATCACCCATAAACTAGCGGGCAAGTAAAGGTGTCAAATCAAGAGATTAAAGACATCCTATCCAAAACGGTGAATGCTAGTCGAAAAGAATGGTCTCAAAAGTTCGATGATGCCTTGTAGGCATATCGGACTGCTTTCAAGACACCCATTGGCATGTCACCATTTCAGATGGTCTATGGAAAAACTTGCCACTTACCAATAGAGCTGGAGCACAAAGCCTTATGGGCACTCAAAAGGCTGAATTTGAGTTCGAAGGAGGCAACAGAGTTGAGACTGGGATAGCTGAATGAGATGGATGAATTTTGTCTCAGGGCCTATGAATAAGCAAACCTATATTAAGAAAATATGAAAAATTCCATGATTGGAGAATAGAGAAATGAGTCTTCCAAAAGGGTGACTTGGTGCTCCTGTTCAATTCCAAACTCAAAACTGTTCCCAAGTAAGCTTAAATCTAAGTGGTTCGGCCCTTTTAGAGTTAGT
This sequence comes from Capsicum annuum, assembly GCF_002878395.1. NCBI lineage: Eukaryota > Viridiplantae > Streptophyta > Magnoliopsida > Solanales > Solanaceae > Capsicum > Capsicum annuum. Next base: position 196,099 of record NW_025833917.1, read on the forward strand.
CAAGTCTACTCATTTGGAGTGGTAGAAATTGAAAATGAACACGGCAGTACCTTTAAGGTAAATGGGCAACCAGTCAAACTATATATTGGTCCAGAAGAATTAATGAAAAGTGTCACTACTATCTATCTCGATAAAGTCTGAAGTAATCGAGATACCTGAGTCATGCCGTGATGTTAAATGAGGCGCTGCATGAGATGCAACCCATGACCCCTAAAATTGATCTATTCCAAGTATACTCTAACCCTTAGTTTAGATTTTCTTTGATTTTAAGTTGAGGGAGTAGGGTAAATTTGTTGTTGTAAAATTTTGTAGTCAACTAGGAGAAATAATAGTACTTGAGGTAGTTGATTTGTTTTTGTGATTTTTGTACTCCTCTTCAATTGGTCTACTACTTAAAACTGAGTTATTTGAATTAAGTGTAACCACCATGCATCTTTGTATGACATTAGTTCTAGTAATATAATAATCATTGCTAAACAGCTGCACGAACTGAAGGAGTAGTCGAGTGTGATATACCTTTGCGCCAAGTATGTGTGTGAGATATTACTTAGTTCCCTTTGTATGTTGAAGCCAGAAGTTGCCCGGTTAATCTTACCTCGATTTAAGGATAGGGGTTAGGAAAGGATCGTATGCAATTATAATATTAGCTCACTTTATCCTAAATGACCTTTCTTATGTGAATCATATCCTTTGATCCCTGTTTTGAGCCTAATTAGCCTATTTCTTTGTATGACACCTGTCACCTTCTCATTTAGATCATAGTGAACCTGTTTTGGCCCGGTCCTCCTTGGACATTGTGCACCTTGACTTAGGCAAATGGCCTAAGTTGAGGGTGGCTATCATAGGGGTGTATGATATAGGATGAGTATGAAGAAAGGTAGAAAAAAAAAGAATCAAAAGCTGGGTGCAGAAGCAAAGAGAAAGAAGATGAAAAAATTACGAAAAAAAATAAGTAATTGAGAAAAAACTGCACCCATCCTAAATAATTGTGATCAAGAAAAGAGAAGTGTGGGAAAGGCTAATGAGTGAAACCCCAAAAAGCTAGTGTAGTGTCAAGGAGGCTTAGTCACTTTTAATACCATTGAGTATCATACCAGCTCCTAGCCTACATTACAAGCCTAAGAGAAGTCCTATAGTGATCCTCGCTGACCTATCTGAAGATCTAGATAATGAAAATAAGGGCAAGCCTATGGTACATGGCATACACTGATTGGAACTTCGTTCTGGGAGTGAGTGTTTTAATTGTCCCCATGGTTACATATGTAATTCCTGATATGAGATGAGGGAGATTTCTTTATTGTGAGGGCATATTGGTTACATTGCAAGTTACTAACTTGTTCGAGTAGTGTATACTGGTTTATGTATGGTTGTTATAGCTGAATTGATGTAATATCTTGATTCTTGTGTGTTGCATTGGTGTTCTTCATTGTACTTGAATTGACTAAATTTGGAGATGGTGAAAGTGTTTTGAGATGATATGGATGATTGACTGCTAAATGTGCTTTGTATTCTCTTAGTTGTGCTGAGTTGCTTGAGGACAAACAATTGTTTTAAGTTGAGGGTGTTGATGTGTGAGCTAATGCTAACACATTTGAGGCTTTTAACTAAGAATAATTGTGAAGTCTTAAGCAACTTTTGTCATTTTTGATTGTTTTATGTTTGATTTTACAGAAGAAGCTAATATGTTATATAACCAACAAGAATGGAAGCAAATAAGCTTAAATCAGAAGTAAATAGAGGCAAAGTGTAGCTGACGATATTTTTGATAAGTCGTCAACCCTGTGATAAGCTATCAGCTTAACCCTGTGATAAGCTATCAGCTTCATCTTCAGCCATAGACAAAGAATTAGCCTAAGTTGAAAGCTGTGATGATATTTTGTGATAGGTCGTCAAGGACCTGATAAGCCCTCAAGAATGCTGTCAGCCTAAGGCAGCACAAGAGAACTGAAGCAGAGACTTGACGACATTTGTGATAAGTATTCAAGGAGCTGATAGGGCATCAACGTTTGTCATCAGCATTAGGAAGCAAGTGTCCAAAGCAAAGAGAAAGCTGACGACATTCGTAATAAGTCATCAGTCTCCTGAAAGGCTATCACAAATGGCGTCACCTAATCTGAAGAATTTTTGAATTTTATTATTTTGTTTCCATTATTAGGGTAAACTATTTAAAGCCTTGTTTAGGGTTTTCTTAAGAGGTCCGAACCTTGAGTTTTGAGTCATGATACTTGGATATTTTCTCTTTCTAACTTCTTGGCTTAAAAAGAAATTATTTTCAAGAGAATTTAATCATAATTTTGGGATTTTCTGTTGTGATCTAATCTGAGATTCACTAGTTATTATTCATCTTGTGGTAAGTTTATCTTTCAAAACATGAATTCATCTAGTTGCTTCGATTATTACGTCATGTGCAGATATTCCATTAACCTGAATTATGGGATCTAGAGGTACGTCTTGATAAGGTGCTGAGTGTTCAAGATTTGAAAGGTGGTAGGACTCCTTGATAATTCTGATGTTTTAATTACTGTCTGTTGGTTACAAATGATAGATGACACTTGCTTTGATTTGATTAAGAAAGAAATCAAATATAGTAGGAAGTGAATTATCAATAGGGACTTGGAAATACTAAACTTTCCTTTAATAATCAACGCTATAATAAGGTTGGTTAACCTGAGGTAAAATCTGGGCAATGAATATAAATTTCCTAAGTCTGAGAGGATTAGGTAATTAAATTCTTAAGTAGGTCGAGAGACATCTAAACATAACTTCGAGAAAGATAACTTGTTGTCTTACCTACCGTGGGAATCTTGAACCACTAGTAGCATCTGTCAAGTACCATAATCTCTAGTGAACATAATTCTGGTTTTTCATAAACTCTTGATTACGAACACTGATTAAAGTGATTAACAATTACTTGTTCAACTAAAAACCCCCATTTCAGGAAACATCAACTATCAGTTGATTAAATCATAAATGACTTAAGTTTACACCATATTCCTTGTGGGATTCAACCCTAACCTAGTTGGGTTTAATATTGACAACGATAGCTTACATACTCATTAAGTGGTGTAGTTTGCACATTATAACCTTATCAGTTCAGACCTATCAAACTTAACGGTAAAGTTACAGATATCTTGTTTGAATGATCAATGACTAAATGGTAAGAACAACATTCGCTAAATTATTATACTTTATGTGTGTTTTCATGATAACATTATTAGTAATACATACCTTCTACATATGAAGTGGTTCCATCTGCAAGCAACTTATTCCTCTAAACCCATCTTTACTGTAGCCTCTTCTGTCGGTCGGGCAAAAGTTGATCAAATTTTAGTTATTTATATCTACAAATAAGATGAAAAAAATTGATGTCAACCAAAAAAAGAACAAAAAGAACATTATCTATCTGTTGCAACGAATGTGGAGTCTTTTGTAATAGATATGGAGTCTGCTGCAATAGATGTGGAGTCTGTTGTAATAGATGTGGAGTCTGTTACAATAGATGTGGAGTGTGTTGGAATACATAAAACCATCCTTGCTAGTCGTTTGATTTGTTCCAACAGTTGCTCCATCTATTGTAACATCAACAACAACATAAAATACAAAGAAACAACAAAGAAAAAATATCTTTTGTTACAACACCAACAACAACATCATCAACAACAAAGAAGCAACATCCTTTGTTCCAACACCATCAACAACACCAAACAAGAAGTTCCAATAACACCAACCCCACCAACAACATCAGTAACAACATCAACAACAATGAAATAAACAAAATACATATAGAAACAATAATACTGCCAACAAGGCTTTTAAACTTCTCCTATTCTTGGTTCATTTATTGATAACTTAAAAGTTCCTTTAAATTTTTAAAATAAATATGATATGGGTAAATGATAATTTAATAAAAAAATAGATGTAAATAAATTTCAAAGAACAAGACAAGAATGAAAGAGCAATAGTGAACCATACCTTACCTGCAATTTCAAAAGGGGATCAAAACAATAGTTTCAGTCGATGAAAGATATGGATTGATTTAGATCCAAAAGGATATTTATGAGAAAGAGGAGAGAAAAAAGAGAAAAATGTTGTGATGAGATAGTTTAGGGTTTAAATATTCATTAATTAATATTCATTAATAACTCGAGGGGCACGAGGAAGAAGAGTGATATTGAAAAGACAAGACAAAACTAGTTAATGCGATTTTTGAATTATCCAAGAAATAATTTTTACCGCCTTTAGTAGTACTATTTTATCTTTCTTTCAGATAGAAACTTACTTTAAAATTAAAATAAAAAGAATTTCAAATAAATATTTCATCTATTACAACAAATATAAATATCTCTTTGAAAAATTCTAACAGCTCAGTTATGTGTAGCAATAGATGCAAACTTCTATTTGGTAATTAAATTAGATATGTCATCTGTTACAATAGATATCAATATTTGTTTGAAAAATTCCAACAGCTCAGTCATCTATAACAACAGATGCAAATGTCCATTTGACAATAAAATCAAATATGTCATCTATTACAATAGATATCAATAGCTGTTTGAAAATTTTTAATAGCTCAGTCATTTGTAACAAAAAATGCAAATATCTATTTGATAATTAAATCAGATATATCATCTATTACAATAGATATGAATATCTATTTTAAAATTTCCAATAGCTCAATTGTTTGTTGTAATAGATTTCATTGCAATTAATTTAAGTGAAACTAGGGATAAATGAGTCCATAGGGTCAACTATAACTTCAATTGAGTCTTTGCAATTGCATGGTATTGGTATTGGTTCATCCTGACCTGAGTTATTGATCGATCACTCTGAGTTGAAAAGATTCTCATTAACTTAATGTTAAGTTAGAACCTAAATTAATTAGGTAGAACTAGGGGTGAATGAGTTTATAGAGTCAACTTCAACTTCAGTTGAGTCTTTACAATTGCATGGTATTAGTATTGTGTTAATCCCAACTTGAGTCATCGATTGATCATTTTGAGTTGAAAAGATTTGCATTAACTTAATGTTAAGCTTGTACCTAAATTGATTTTGGTAGAACTAGGGATGAATGAGTCCATAGGGTCAACTACAACTTCAATTGAGTCTTTCCAATTGCATGGTATTGGTATTGCATTCATCCCAACCCGAGTGATCAATCGATCACTCTAAGTCAAAAATATTCTAATTAACTTAATTTTAAGCTAGCACCAAATAGATTTTTGTAGAACTAGGGATGAATGAGTTCATAGGGTCAACTACAACTTCTAATGAGTCTTTGCAATTGCATGGTATTGGTATTGCATTCATCCCAACCTGAGTCATTGATTGATCACTCTGAGTTAAAACATTCTCATTAACGTAATGTTAAGATAGAACCTAATTTTATTTTGGTAGAACTAGGGATGAATGAGTTCATAGGGTCAACTATAACTTCAATTGAGTCTTTGCAATTGTACGGTATTGGTATTGCCTTCATCCCTACCTGAGTTGTCGATTGATCACTCTCAGTTAAAATGATTCTCATTAACTTAATATTAATCTAGTACGTAAATTTATTTATGTATAACTAGGGATGAATGAGTTGATAGGGTCAACTATAAATTTAATTGAGTCATTGCAATTACATGGTATTGGTATTGATATTGGTATTGCGTTCATCCCGACCAGAGTCATCGATCGATCACTCTGAGCTGAAAAAATTCTCATTAGCTTAATTTTAAGCTAGTACCTAAATTTATTTTAGTAGAACTAGGGATGAATGAGTCCATAGGTTCAACTATAACTTCAATTGAGTCTTTTCAATTGCATGGTGTTGATATTGCATTTATCCCAACCCAAGTCATCGATCGATCACTCTGAGTTAAAAATATTCTCATTAACTTGATGTTAAGCTAGTACATAAATTTATTTAGGTAGGACAAGGGATGAATGAGTTCATAGGGCCACCTACAGCTTTAATTAAGTCTTTGTAATTGGATGGTATTGGTATTGAGTTTATCCCAACCTAAGTCATTGATCGATCACTATGAGTTAAAAAGATTTTCTTTAACTTAATATTTTAAAAACTATATCTTTTAATATTTTAAAAATTAATTAAGAACAATTCAGACCAAACTAACCTTTTCAAAACTTGTCATTCTTTTCTAAAATTACAAATCAACCCATTCAAGAAGAGTTCTAAATTTGTTCTTTATTCTAAAAATTAGGGCTTTTTATTTAATGATGAAAAAAAAGACTTTTAGTTGTATTGTCTTCGAGAATGGGTTAACAATTTTGTATTTTGATGCTAAAAATGAAGAAAGCACCCAAGAAAACCATAGTTTTTGTCGTAGTTTTTTATGGACCATCGTGGTATTATTGGATGGTGTTTGTGGTGTTGTTGGTGGTTTTTGTTGGTGGTGTCGGTAATTTTTATTTTGATGGTAGTATCGGTGGTCTCGGTGGTAGTGTTGGCGGTCTTGGTATTGTTGTTGGTATTGGTGGCATTGGTGGTTGTCTTGGTGGCATTAGCACTAGTTTTGGTGGAATTGGTAGTGGCATTGGTTGTGGTATTGGTGGTGTTGTTGTTGTTCCTTCTGTTGTAACAGGTGGAAGATCTGTTAGGAGATATTGAATAGGTCTTCAAACAAATTCCCCATCTGTTCCAACTAATGAGTTATCCATTAGAGTATTTTTTTTGTACCGTGGCATATAATAATTTATTGAAATTTGTCTTACATTCTTTTTAAAAAGTATGCAAACATCAAATATTTTGTATTTTTTATTTTTTCTGTTGTTTGTAGTCCGTCCAACCATATTGTATGAAGCTGAATATCGGCCAGTCAAGAACTCCCATATCCAAAGATTGAAGGTGGCAGAAATAAAGATGTTGTGTTGGATGTGTGGTTTCATTATAGGGGATAGAGTCAAGAATGAGATTATCTGAAAGAAGGTGGGAGTGTCTTTGGTGGAGGACAAGATGAGAGAAGGTAGGTTGAGATGGTTTGGGCATATGGTGAGGAGAAGAACGGATGCCCATGTACGGAGGTGTGAGAGAATAGCTTTGGATGTCTTCAGGAGGGGTAGAGGTAGGCCAAAGAAATACTGGAGGGAGCTGATTAGGCATGACATGGAGAAACTATAGCTTACTAAGGACATGACCCTAGACAAGAAGGTGTGGAGGTCGTGGATTAGGATTGTAGGATAGTGTAAGTGTGTGGGTTGTGTCTAGGTGTTAGGAGAGTGTGGGGGTGGTATTCCTCTTAGGTCTGTGAGTGTATTGTTTACTACTAAGAGAGTATCCATTTTCCTATTTCATATTTCATATTGCTTGTACTTTACTTATTTTGTATTTTCCTTGATATTTACTGTTATTATTTTATCGCTTATTTTTGTTGTGTTATACATCCTATTTTGAGTTGCATTATGACCTTGCTCTACTATTCCCTTTCTTGAGCTGGGGGTCTATCGAAAATAGCCTCTCTACTTCTTCAGAGGTAGCAGTATGGACTACATACATTTCACCGTCCCTAGACCTCACTGTGTGGGAATATACTGGGTTGTTGTTGTTGTTTTTGTTGGTATTGTTTATAGTTAAAAGATGTCTCCCAAAAGAAGAAACTGAAACTGAAAGTGGATCAACTTCTGACCACCCAACAAAAAAGACTAGAGTACAGATAGATTAGGAGGAGCTTTCTCAAGCAGGGCAAAATGAAGCTGAGGAATGTGAGAACTCCTTCTCACCAATAGGGCGTGAATTAATATCAAAATCCTAGCATGATCTTGTCAAAACCATTAGTATCAACAGGTTATGAGTTATGATGCCGATAGATCACCCTAAAGAAGTAACTAGTGCTCTTGTACTTAAATGTCAGTTGGGCAAAGGTTTTAATAAATTAAGGATTATTATGAAGAATGAAAACATAGACAGACTTTTTAAGAGGAGCTTCTTTGCATACTTTCTTAAGCTGCCCGAGGACCACACTCTCCGTTTCCAAATAAGCATAATATATGGTCTTCTCAAGCATAGGATCAAGTATACGAAGGATGATAGAGATTCGAAGGAGGTAAAAAAATATGGATGAAATCTGGATCAACCACTATGGCATGCCGGTTTGTTTTGGATTGAAAGAGTTTGCCATAGTGACGGGCTTGAGATGCGATCGTCTAGAAGAACCTCTCATTAAGGAAACACCCCACAAAAAGGTCCAACAAATGCAAGAAAAATATGATGGGTTGTTGGGCATTGTTGGACGTTGCTATAAAGTGGGGGATTTGATAGCAAATCTCAAGGATAAAACCAAACCAAAGCAGTACAGGGAGAAATTGTGCTTAGTTTTGTTTGTTCATTCTGTTATATTGGCAAGAGACGTATGGAGAGTCATAGAGGATGATTTGTTGGTGCTTGCTGCTGATTTTGAGAAATTCAGTGATTATTCTTGGGGATATAATAGCTACTACTTGAGTATCCAATATTAACCGACAAAGCAATCCAGAAGGACGATCACATTATACAGCTTTCCTTAGTCTTTCATGGTAAAATTAATCACTATTTTTAAGGACGATCACATTATACGACTTTCCTTGTTTTTTCATGGTAAAAATAGTTATTTTTACTCATCCATTAATTTATATTGAATATAGTTATAATGACTTTTTATTGCTTGCTTTCTATTTACATTTTTAGGCTTGGGCATTTGAATCATTCCTCCCCTCCGAAAGCAGTTCAAGGATTACCCGAATGAGGTTTCTTATTTGAGGATCCTTAGGTGGTTGGCTACAAAGGGCAGCAAAAAATTAAGGAGGCTAATATCTTTAACCCTCCAGATGATTTAGTACGTCTTCTTTCAACTAAAATAATTTGCCTCAAAGAATTATATTGAAATAGATGTTCCATCTGTTGCAATAGATTACCTATCAACTGCAGCTAGTGCAATAGATGTGTAATCTATTGTGATAGACGATCCATATTTTGCAATAGATTAACCATCTGTTGATCTGTTTGCCTAAACCCAACTCAACAAATTACCCATCTACTATAAATTATGCAACATATGGGTAATCTGATGCAACATATTGTCAATCTTTTGCGACATACAGATCAACTATTGTGGCAGATAGATCATTTGTTGCATAAGTTGGTTGTGTTAACATATAACCTAATTGACTGCAAATTATTATTATATGATATGATTTAAATGGCTTTTGTCTTTTTTTATAGGTTGTGCATCCTTGGATACTGAGCAGGAGTTGGGGATGACTTCTTCTATTACTCTAGGTCTTGTTGATACAATAGCAGAACCAACAGTAGAGTTAACAAAGAAGGAATTAGATGGAGCAAAAGCCATAAGAAGAGTAGTTAGGCAAGGTCAGCCTAATGTTGAAGCTCTTCATGACCAACCTACTACAATAGATCTGTGTACTTCTTCTGGGGGTGTTGTGGGTGGAGTTGTATGTGATCGTGGAAGCCATCCTGCTACTGTTGCTGTTTCCAGTCATGATTTTGAGCATTTTAGTGCGTAGGAAAAAATAACTAAATTTAAAAACACCCCTTGCACAAGTCCGTCTCACCCCTCTTCACCCTCATGTTCTCATTGCAAATGCAAAATGTGCAAGCACAGAGAGGATAAACTCTTTGAAAAACTAGAGGCTATTGCTGAAGATGCTGAGGAGTTAAAATCCAAGAGGGGTGTCATACCATCCAAGAAGGTGAGGGAGCCATACACTCCAACATCAGCGGTAAGGAGGAAGAAAAGAGGAATTAGCCAAGTACTCTCCAATCGAAAATCTAAAAAAATTGCAACTCCTTCCGCTCTAAGAGTTGTTGAAGTTCAGTGTCCGCTGAAGAAGGTGGAAATATACGTGGAACGTAGCTACGAAGATAAGAAGGAACTACAAAAAATCATGATTGACAAGACAAAAGTTCCACAAGAATACATTATGCATTAATTTGACGCCCAAGACTTCACGAGTATGACAAATATGCATGAGTGGTACGTGGATAATGTAAGTTTAATTTTGATAACCTAGCATTCATATCTACTCCATGGAGAAGAAACTATGAAAAAGATGTGTAAGCTGTTGCAACAGATGGGTATTCTATTGAAACATAATACACATTTGTTGCATAAGTAGCGTTGCTCGGTAATATGTGAACTGATTTAGAGAACCTTCTACAATTGAATTTTTCCACTGTGTTTTTCTTCTTTACAATTACTAACCTATTTAAAATTTGTCTTCTTATACCACAGTATGTTGATGAAATTCTCTTCACCATGAGGGATAGGCAATTAGAATACCCAGATGCTTATGATGCTGCCGATAGGATAATGGACCTCATCTTCTACAACAATGTCAAGAGTAAGTACGATACTCTCCATAGTCAAACTGGTACTAGTGGCCAAGGAATTGATCAGTTAGTTTCTACGTTCAAATGGGATAAACATAATTAACTATGTTAGAGAAAAGAGGCCATATCCATATGACAAGAGCTGGACCAAGGCAAATATAATCTTTGTAGTCATGATCGTGGAAGTCAAACATTTTCTCATTTTTGAGATTCTACTCGATGAGGGAAAGATTAAGGTTTATGACTGCAACTTATCTATCTTCAAGGAGGCCAAGTTTTTAACCCACGTACAACCACTCTTGAAGTTGTTCCCTAAGTTGTATGGATCATTTTCCAGTAGAAGTCTTAAAGAAGGAATCATGGGATTTTTAAGGTCGAAATAAGAACATCCACCTTCAAAAAAATAAAATCGGTGCCTCATACGGGTCTTACTCGCTTTCATACATCGGGTGTTTACTGTCTGCCATAGAAATAGTTGGTCTGTGCACCTTTATTGTGGAAATGATGCAAGAGGTCTGGGCTTATGGGGTACTAACTAAATTCTTAGAGCCTATGTATAAAGACAAAAATAAATACAAGAACAATTTTTTATTTCAAGTCACTTTGTTTACTTTAGATTGTAGTGGCAATTTTTTTATGTCTGACAAAAGTTGAATTTTTATAATGCGACATATTGTCAATCTATTGTAACAGATATCATACTTGTTGTGGTAGATTAAATATCTCTTACAATAGATTGGTCATCTGTTGCATTATGCAGATATTTTTGTTTGTCTATCGCAACAGATATATAATCTATTGCAACATATAATCTATCTACTGCAACTGATGGGTAATCTATTGAAACAAATCTAAAAAGTAGGAAGACCTATTATATAATTTCCAGCAGATGACCTACATGTTGCAATGTATTTCTAAATTTGTTTGATAAGATATGTCATCTGTTGCAGTAGATGTATTATCTGTTGCGATATTTGAATCTAATATTTCATTTTAATTAACAAGTTCAAACAAAGGATTAAATTATATTCATAGACAACATAAAATAAATCGAAGCCTTCTGAAATTA